>NW_020273058.1:358775-376736 GCF_003268045.1 Sipha flava
AGTGGTCGGAGGCGAAACGATTCGCGTACGCGCACGACGACCCCGGGAAGACGTTGGACGCGAAACGGATCGTTAGATCACGGCCACAACACTATTTATCGTTATCGTCGTCGTCGTTGTTGTTGTTGATGTTGTTATCGCGTCCTCCCCGTGCGTGCGCGCGCGCGCGCGCGCAAAACGTTTAAAACGTACCGACCGGAAAACGCGCACGGTGGGCGCCCGCGAATAAACGCAACGACGATGTCCGGATCGGCGGTCGCGCGCAGCGTCGGGTAACAATCGGCGGACGTCGCGAATTCGAAACACGCACACGGCACCACACGCACACACGTCGTCGCGGGGCGCACGTCGACAGCGGTCTGCTCTGCGGAAACACTGACCGCGCGCGCCTCGGCCACCAGCGCGGGCACCACCGGCGGCGGCAGCAGTCGCGTCGGCCGGCCGATGAATTTTTTTTTTTTCGCGCACCGCGCCGTTATCAGATGTGGTGAACGGCGTCGACGGCAGCGCGGCCCCGCGGCGGGGCGGCCCGCGCGCGCACGCGCGCAAAACTGGCGCGTACGTGCGACGCGATCGCGGTCGTACGCTCTTTCAGGTAACCCCCTGGCACCGCCCCCGCGGCGCTCCTACCCGAACAGGGTACGCATCCCCCCTCCCCCACCATTCGGGGCATTGTCGACCGGGTTCTCAATCCTTCCCGGCCCCGCCGCGAGACAACCTCGTCGAAAGGAAAATTATGGTTTTCGAGCCGTTCGGTTGTGCCGCGGACTTTCTGTTTTTACGCGATTGTTCGCGCGCCGAATCGGCACTGCATACACACACACGCGCGCGCGAGGGGGGCGAAATATTAAATAATGGTTGTCCGTTTCGTTTTTGAGCTGTGCGCAGTGGCGTAAATTGAGTCCGACTTCTGATGGTGCAGAAGCATATTCTCAACTTATAATTTCCAACTTCCTAAGTAAAAATCCTTTCCAATAAACTATGTATTTTCCCATATATTTCTTTAAATAATAAATACATTTAGAATTATTTTAACGGTAAAACCTTTATTATTATAATATTAATAAAAAAAAAAAAAACAATCAACATTTTTTTTTAGTGTGCTGGTTTCCTTGGCTCTTATAAATATTATTACAAGTATACAAATTTCAACGATTTTTTGGTGGTGCAAAAACATACCTCGTACAACCACATATTAGATGTTGTGGTGCAAGTGCCACATTTTCACCACCTAGTTTACGCCACTGACTGGGCGAATCTATTCGTAAAACAGATACGGTACGAGATGATTGTACGTTTTATAAACCATTTGATAACTCAACACCATTCGGTTTTGAACAATTAATCGTCCCAATATTATAACCACGCCACTCTAAAAATCTATTTCACTCGGCGTCGTACTCACAACGGGTATATTGGACGGGGGAGTTCCAATTGGTACGGGCCAACCCCTTTCCCACTTCGAAGCTGGATGAAAATTTCTACGTGACTCAGTTTTTTTTTTTATTATTATTTATTGTTATACGATTAATAGTATTGTTATAACGCAAAAATAAGAATGATATTGGTAGATTATTAATTCAATCACGTAACTAGGAGGGTCTACGGAGTCAAGATATCCTCCGCATATTTTTCTACACCATTTTATAAATAGTGATCCTTTAGAATACAAATTAAAATTAAATGCTCTTAATTTGATGGGTAGCTTAAAAATTAATGTTTTTTGTCTTTAATGTATGCATTTTCAAAACTAATTTAATTTAATATTTATCTGGACAATCAGGTGGTGAATCAAAATAAATTTTAAAAAATCTTTTCGTGTTCCATTTATAATTAAAAAGACAATATTTACTATCTCCTCCATTGAACGGTGTTAAAATCCCAACAACACTACAAATTAAATACCTAGAAATCGTAATCAATACACAACTAACATAAGCCTATACCTAAAATCCAAACGGAAATTATTAAATAATCGCTTACATAAGCTTTGCCCAACACTCAAATCCAAACTTTCGAAAAATGTATTAATGTCATATAAAGACCCCTTAAGGTTCACAAATCTGGGGTAACGCCAAGCTATTCCAACCACGAACCATATATGGTTGGTATATATTGTATATAATCGTTTCAGTCTATAACCCTTCGTCACATAGTCTTTGTCCCATGATACGTAACACACTCCATTAAGATTTAAAAATCTAAACTGTTGAACAACTGACCAAACGATATAACATTACATTTCACAACAAACTGTAGCAACATCAAAACTCTCTTCCGTCCTATTTATCTTCTCTCGCATTGCTTGACAATTTTTCTCGTCATCTCATAAAACACTGGTGTAGGGATAATTTAAGCCAATTTTAACAAATTCATCAAAGGCATAAACTAGGAGAGTGAGAGGGTGCTCCACCTCTAATAATTTAACGGGGTAATGACCCATTAGTGTTTTGTAAATTAATTAGAAAAATATTATAAAAATACATTTTAGATTTGTAAGAATTATTTTATCAATAAATATACTAATATAATTGTTTAAAAAAAAAAAATTAATGGATTAATCAAAATGTATTTGTTCAATAGCATTCGCCATCACAAAATACATCATGATG
Organism: Sipha flava; assembly: GCF_003268045.1. Classification (NCBI taxonomy): domain Eukaryota; kingdom Metazoa; phylum Arthropoda; class Insecta; order Hemiptera; family Aphididae; genus Sipha; species Sipha flava. The sequence goes on from NW_020273058.1 coordinate 361,388, forward strand.
CAGATCAAGTACCTATATCTAGTTTTTAAGTATACGGTTTATCAATATAAAATTAAACTTCACTTCCCCTATTAAAAAAATTTCTCAAGTTACGTCCATGAAATACATTAACTGATACATTTATTAATTTTACAAGGTTCTATCACTGGATAACCTCCCTTATTATACCATTTTATTTGTTATTCTTTGTACATATGAGTATTTTTCTTCATTTGCTTATTGCATTTAGTTTAATACAGGTTGTAAATTTCTTTATTATTAAATCACCTAGGTAGCAAAGTACTAAAAATCTGTTTGTTTGACTAAACATTTTTAAACGATATACAACTCACTTCACCCACAATCTACAGTTTCGTACTATATTATACCATTGATTAAATGAATGAATGATTGTACTAAGATTGGATTTTTTAATTGTAGTCGATACTATGAAAAAGCCACTAGGTTTGCCTTTAGGGCACTTAATTTGTTATTCAATTGTTATGATTGGAAAATTAGATTTACAATAGATGCAACTCGGGAGACGCATAGGCAAGGGAACAAGTATATTATATATTTGCGGTTCCTTAAATCTTCTCCACTCAGTGTGGGTGTATTTACAATATTTACTCGTAGGCTATTTATGAGGTCCGTAAAATCTAGTTTCGAATACAATTAAATTTAAATGAATTGTAGTGAAAATTTAATTTTCAAATTATTTATTAATTAATATACGTATACTAGCATTATAGATTGAATTTATTTTATCATTTCAATAATACAATTGTGTTTGTGTTTTTTAGATGAAACATTAATGTCGGAAAATCAACGTCTAATTTGGTTCTATGCATTTCATAATTGATAACAATAAATAACTTACAATGATTGACAACACGATGTTAAAGTTAATTGTACGCAGCTTGTTCGTCATCAATTAAATTCATATATCTGAAAATTTAATATAACACATTTAATTTATTAATCGTTATTTTAACTTGATAACAATATAGAACCATCGTATTAATGTACTGTTAGCTAAGCGCTTCGAATTATTTGAGGACAACATCAAAATCTTATAATATTAAAAAAAATAATTACTACATAATTCTTTTTGCTGTAATTGTTAGAATATAAATTATGCACCACTCTTTCAGAACGAAAATAAATTTAAAAACCTTACGATAATTTACTCATACTTTACTCATTACAGAAATAAATAGACTAGATATTTTTATTGACAATATTATATTATTTAATTACTTACGTTCATGTTATCCTTCAATACTTTAATTTCAAAATGTATTTTTTCAATTGTAATTCGTACTTTAAATAATAAGAGAAATAGCCAAACGCGTTAAGTATGAATATAAATAATATAAAAATATGTAATACATAAAACCATCCTATATCATCGCATTATACATTCCACTTATATTTGAAGAACATATAATAATAAAAATATACCACAATGAGACGTTGAAACATCTCTAATAAATCATATATTTTAAACTTCCACATGATCATATTTTAAACATGTGTTTTTAATAATAACACATATAGCTATGTGAAAAAAGCACGTTTGTACCAAAATATGTATACAAAATGTTATAATTAACGCATCACTCGTGGCATTAATGAGTCATTAACAATTAATGATAAGAAATATAAAAATGTAAAAAGTAAAAATTCCAAACCTCATTTTTTAATGACCATTAGTGGTAGGGTTCACCAATAATTTTATTTCTCTGTAATGTAAATATATATTCCAGATATACATTTGATAATACATGAGTATATCTGCTGAATTTACGTCATACTGAAGGTATACGTGCAAAAAATTATGGTGTATCTTGAAAATACATGTATAAATTAAATTTATAAATGTAATAATTTAATCAAACCATAAGAATATTATCATTATTGATGACTTATGTAGCCTGACAGGGAATTTCATACATGAGTACTCATATATAGTTAATAACATCTATACCTAATTCGAAAGAAATATTTAAATACAGTTAAGTGATTTCAATTGTTTTTATTCTCCGATAAATATTTTTTTGTATTAAATACAAATTGTATCTATTAATATTATATCCAAAACAGATGCCACATCCGCATGTGTTGTCAATGTTGAGAATGTAAAATATTAAAATTAAAAAAAAAAAAATCTCATAACTCGTTTAAAAATTAAAATTTCGAAAAAACCAATAAAATAATCACATATCTCAAAGTTTGATTATAGGTCAGTCTATTCTAATATTAGAGCTAATATCACTTTATTTGAACTTCTAAAAACAAATTTGCTGTATTTTACGTGAGTCAGACAGAGATAAAAACATACGTACCTATGTGGTATCCTCTTTAGTTGAATAATAGTCAATAATAATTTTTTATAATAATTATTAACGAAATAAAATATGTAATCATAATAGTTACGATTATATACGAATATACGATCATTTTTATATCTACTGCATGATTAACTGAGTAGTGGTTTAATGAGAGATCTATGTAACTCGGTATACAATATTACTTTTGTACAATTTAATATTATATGGAACGATTGTTTTAAAATAATGCTTATTTGCGCTACGGCAGTTTTAACTGTGGCGTATCGATGCGAGTTCGTAGCGATTGATAACTGTGAGTACTTTTAAAAAAATGTTCTATAAAAAATGTATTTTTTAAATAACAAGGAACAAGGAAACCTATAAAAAGTTTTATAACAGTTCGTTCGATACAGTTTTATCAATAATAATAGAATCATATTTTATTCCATTTTCAACATTCTAGTTCGTTACATAAATGTATTTATTAACAAGTTCAAAAATCGATTCTTAGTCCACCATAATGTAGTAATTTAATAAACGTATGATGTTTTAGATTAGAGTAGTTGAAGAAAAAAAAGTTAAACACGCATTATTAAGTACCAAAAGTCGATGTATCAATATTTAACGTAAACGAATATAATTTGCACCCACATTTGCACAATGCTTTAGGATTAACTTCGTGGGCCAGTGTACTTATGTGTATCACACAATAACGACGAAAAATGTAAATTAAAACATTTTTCTTATTGTATAATAATATACATATATGTATAAACATATGAACATTTAAGTATATATCTTTTAGATTTTACGAGCCAAATAGTTATATTCTATAACCTAAAAATAATAACCAACGGGAAAACATTACAATTTATCAATAATTCGGGGTATTGAAGTTTTGTAATAATTTGTTTTCTAATCGTAAAGAGAAAATGTGTTTTAACTATACAAATTAAAATTCAAACGAGAACCATTATTTATGTTAACAAAGACCGACTTAAAGCTCTTATGTAAATACCGTCATATACATACAAATGTAATGATGGATATACGTGATAGTCATAAATGTAATAGGTGCCGCTCAACAAATCTTATGTCGTAGGCATTGTTATTTTTTTTATTCTACTTGGCGTGCGAGTTCTAAAAAAACTAAAACTTTAAAAAAAAAAAAAGACTAAACGTTTGTATTATTATGTGTATAAATGTAATTTAATACCATTAGTACTGCTCACACCCGTGCACGTATGTATTTTAAATCCGTTGCTGTCATCGTCAAGCCATACGAGTATGTATGTTGCACTGGCCTACAGGACCTGGTCAAAGCACATTACAACATAATCGTTGTCAAAGCACACAAACGTTTGCACAATGACCTGGGGCACATTTAAAACATATATTTATATGTGTGATTTCGATTTTTGTTTTTTGTTAAGTCGTACGTCAAGTACTGCAGTGAGATACGTTCGGTTGTTGATATAGTGTGTACCTTAAAATATTGTAAGCTAATATTAAAACGGCTAAATTTAGTCAGAAAAATATTTTTATAGAAATGACGATAAAACATTACCTATTAAAAATCGTTGGAGTACATTGTACGCATTTAATACTGTTCGAAATCACATTTTCAGTATACTAGTGATCGTGTTCAACAACTACCGTGTTCGGATCATGAGACATGGATGCATCATTTTTTACTCAGTTCATACTAACTCAGGCGCAGTTCCAGCCTACCATAACGGGAGGGGTGGATTATAAATAAGTATACTCTATGAGTCGGCTGGGGCTGGCCGGCTGACGGTTGTCGTCGATCATACAGTCACAATAATATTGTTCTTATCGACTATTCATTAGGTAATTTATGTTATAAAAATAAAAGATGAAAATGTGTGATATTAATAATACATTAGAATGTTATTACGCAAGATAATGCAATTTAGTAGTACATCAAATTAAATTAATACATTTTTATAGGCCACCGGGTGGAGGGAGGGACGCCCCTACCCCCCTGGATCCGCACATGTACTAACTCTAATCTGAAAAGCAACAATTCAGTTGGTTCTGATGGTTTGTCAGGAGAATTAATTTAATACATTTCTTTACTCTATTCGATTTTCGTTTTATTTTCCTTTATGACTCCTTTTTCGTAAGAATCTTGATTTAGGCGTTTAATTATTTAAACTCAGTTCCGTCACACCAGTATTCAAATCTGGTGATATCTCTAATCATGAAAATTAACGATCTATTACCATTTTTTGTCATATTTCTAAACTCTTTGAGCTTTAGTATTACATTTTAATCGTAGAACACCATGATGGATTTCGTCCCCATCGCTCAACTACGACTTGTAATTCCGTTTTGTTATGTTTTTGATGCATTCGCAAGTGGTTAACAAGTAGATGTTATCTTAACTGACTTTAATAAAACATTCGGTAGGGTTAACCATAAGATTCTGGTGAAAATTCTTGAGAACAGTGGATTTGATGAACTATTATTATCATGGTTTAATTTCTATCTTATAAATCGTAAGCAATATGTATAGGTATTTAGCGTCAAGTCAGAAGTTTGTAATATTCCATTTGGGGTCCCTCAACGAAGGAATTTCTCTCTGTTACTCTTCTCTCCATCAATAGTGTAAGTAACGCAGTTCGCTACAGTCGTTTTCTCTTATTTGCTAATTATTTCAATTTTTTTTTTTTTAATTAGCTCAATGAATGACTGTCACTTACTCCAAAGTGATTTATCTGCATTAGGTTCTTTGGCTGATTACCTTGGTTTGAATTTTAATATACCTATCTAAATGCCGTCTAATGTCTTTCTTCAGAATTCATTCTCCTTTTGAATTGAATTATAACCTGAATGGCAGCGAACTTCCGAATGTAAGTAATACGATTAAAGATCTTGGAATCACATTTGATCGGGGATTAAATTTTCATGACCATATTGAAATTGCATGTTATAAGGCTCTAAAAACGCTTGGCTTCATAAAAAGGTTCGCTAGAGAATTTAATCTAATTGCTCCGCTTAAGGCATTATACTATGCGTTCGACAGATCGATATTAAAGTATGCCGTTGTTGTATAAGAGCCTCACACTGCAAGTAGTGCTAGCCAGATTGAAAGGGTTCGACAGAAATTTCTTAGTTTTGCTACTTGGATACTCAAAATTGATCATCTACCAGACGATTATGAGCCAATACTAAACAAATTAAAGCTTTTTTCCCTAGTTGACAGGCGTATTTATGCTAATCAAGCTTTTTTAAGAAAACTTATTGATGGCTCAATCGACTGGCCTTGAATTATTATGCCAAATTAATTTCAAGGTGCCTAATTATCATTCACGTTCACTTATCCTTTTTATGTTCCAATTTGCACCACTAATTATTCCCGTAATCGACCTATTTTTAGAATGATTCATATTGCCAATGAGGACACAGTCTCTTTAGAATATTAGTTGAACTACAGTAATGTTATCCTTTTTGGGTATTTTTCTTATATGTATAATATTATTTTAAAGTATTGTCATGTTATATCTTAATTATCTATACTTGGGCCACGGCCCGTTCTGCAATAAAAATTAAATTAAATTAAAATAAAAGTTATCCCTTGAAGAAGAAGAAATGAAAATTAGTAGGAATAAAACAGACTTCGGAGGAAGGTACCAAGAATTTAAGGGTATGAGGAGACCAATGGCAATAAGCAGTGATGTGATAGGGGAATTCGAGAGCTTTAAATATTTAGGATAATTTGTACAAAAAAATGGGAGCTTTAACATTAATGTAAAACATATGATTAAATGTGGTTAGATGAAATGGAGAGACACGTTGGGCGTTTTATGTAATTAGAGAATTCAAATGAGGCTGAAAGGTAAATTATCGGATATTCGGCTGTGGTTGCATAAACATGCGAATTAAATAATCACGTTAAACAATTTTTCTACAAAATCAATTTTCAACGCACGTATACTGGAAGCAGCTTTCACTTGCTTCAGTGTTGCATTGGCATGTATGATGTAAACATTTGTCTCTACGTTGGAATAACAATTAAACCCTAGGTACACACACGTATGGAATTCAAAATGGAATTTATTAACCGAACTTGGCAAAGCAACGGACAAAAGATTTACTTTTGATAGTATCGCACACGGTCACCATTTACATTTATATTAGTGATTACGTTTTTTGTACACATTCAATTTGATATTATGTATAATTATATATGATATACATTTAATATGCTCGAGTAAAAATATTGTATATCAAGGAAAAATCGAAAAAATAGAAGGTAACCAGTGTGAGTACAGATAACAAAAAATAAATAAATATCTACATACAGATAGAGATATAAAATATTATTTCTATATAGATGAAGATAATAATAAAACGTTATAATCTAGATAATAAAATAGACATATTCGTTTTTTTTTACATATCGATACAAAAAATTTTTATTGTTTATAGGTGAATATGATAAGTTTTGTTTAAATTAAATTGTTTAGTCATCTTCCAAGATCTTACATATTGAATCAAATCATTATACCCAGAATTCATAACGTTAAGGTTGTATAACTTAATCATCAAAATATTATAACATTGTAAATAAATGTTTATTATTTTACTAGATACTAATTTTTGACATACCATCCTTATATTTATTCATGAAAACAAATTAATACACCTACTGAAAACTGATTTAAAAAAATATTATTAGTACATAAATTATGATCATACAAAATAGGTACCTACTTTTTATTGTGAAAATGTTACAAACTTGTCAATTAACCGAAAACGTTAAGACGTTTAGTTGAAAAATGCTCAATTGTTTATAAACATACATGGTTTATTCTTCAAATTAATTTTATCAACACGTAAATCGCTGTTCCTAAAATAGTTTTATTAATTTTAACTAATTCATGACAATTCAACATTATTCATGGATATAAAATTGTCTGCATTTAAGATTAAATTTATCGATTAATAAATTTATTTAGATACGTGTTTTTTTCTTCATTTTAGATGAACAATAGATTACTTGAATAAAATGTTATCTAGATAAGATGAAATTTAAAATGTTACAATCTCAATACTGTACGTAACATTTCTTATTGCGGGACGTTAAAGATAATTGTCTTGTCCAGTATTAATATGATTTTTTTGTAATCATTTACAATTATGAGCGTATAATGTAATCGTTAGGAGCTTATAATTCCTACTCTTCTACAGAATGTTTCGAACACAAACAGGGTTATGTGGTATTATGTATTATTATTATGTAGTATTATGTATTACCCGTCAAAACATTCCCAATGGGAAAACATAATAAAAATAGGATAAAAAAAAAATTTAAAAAAACGTTGAAAATCAAACTACGAAATGCGAAGGAATACATAATCATCGACGTCATCGTCTGGGGAGGCTTTTATTTTGTAGTTGTTTTTTGTTTCCATCGTTAATTCTGTTATACGCTGTTCAACGGTGTTTTTTTTTTTATTGGATAAAAAAACAAATTGCATTATTAACATAGTGAAATATTTTAACGCGCTCAGATACTTACATTATCTTTCGGCGCGCCGATAAAAAATGTATTTAATTTTTAAACTAATAAGCCATATACATGTCTGTTCGTAGACACGAAAACTTTTTCAGAGCACGTACTTGGCGAACGTTAAGCCCGTTTTACGTGAGGAATCGATTACGATGTTTTTCAAATGAAATTCTCTCGGAAAAAAACCGAATCTCCGTCGGAATTTTAACGACAATAAAATATATCTACTAGCTATGTACTAGCCAATAGGAGATTTCCTTTATTTTTATAGCGCTATAATAAACAGTTATTACCGTATTCGCTGATCTACGCCGTACAATACTGTCACGCCATTATACTATCAAGCCCATCGTTGTACTCGAATGAATTTCATATGCGATACACACAGGTACGTATTATAAATTTATATTTATCGTGACTTACGTGTAATGATTAAAAGCGGTGGTCCGCCTGTAATCACGAGTCGCCATATTTGGACATAGATTATGTGCGTTTGTTACATCAATAATTCATGAGCGCATACGGGGCATCTCAACATTGATAAATACTGGACCGTTTAACGTTTTCCTATTGAACGTAAACACAAATCTGTCCTATAAAAAAATTAACGGTGACCAATAATAATACTGCCGCTGATACTGCGCTTTCGTTTTAATCTACCGTTCGTATAAAATTGATTGGACACGCTATCGTAGTAATTAATGCGTTTATAATTAAATGTAATAAAACATTCACAAAAGTGTCAATAAGACTTTAAAACTGTTTTCATTTTCAAATATCGATTATCACGCTATTCATCAACAGTAGTATACTTGGGGATATACTTGAATTGATGTTAACACTAAACCTAACTGGCTAATTTCATAATTACGAAATTTAAGCATCATATTAATTCTATATTCTTTTAAACAATATAAATATAATCACATTTTATAGACATGGCAATGATTGTAGTATCTATATTTTGATAGAACAGAAGTTCTAAATATAGGTATTTTATCCGGTGTGTACAGAAAATGCAACGTTTTGGTATTGATTTTTTATTTTTATAAAACTTTTTGATATTCAACGTTACAACTTTTTAATATATTTCTTAATGAAATATAACATTTGATTAGTATTTACACGTAAACAATGAACAAGAAAATATGTAATTTACATGTAAATTAAAATATAAGACGGGCATGTTAATGAAACACATTTAAAATATAATTAGTCCTGGTGTTTTTAAATCATACCAGTTTTAATTGTACACTTGTTATGACCAATATTATTTGTTCCGGAATTGAAATAATTGATTAAATATATATATATATATATATATATGTCTATAGTTATGAATTCGGAATAAAACAAATGTCATTCAAAAATTGAATAGAAAATGTTGTCTTACAAATTAATTAAAATATTAATGAATTTCATCAATTTGCTTATTACTAATGCCTGTATATCAGTGTGTGCATAGCGCAAATGGGCAGGTTTTATATTTTTTCCATATTTATTAAAACATTTCAAACAGATTTTCATTAACGATATACTGGCATATTGTAATAATATGCGTTTGAACGGTGAATAACCAAAAGGGTTGCACAAGTGATTCCCTATACTTTGAAAATAATTCAAGTTATTGATTTGTAACTATGATGATGAATGTATTTTATGTGCACAATGAATAATTACGATAATTTGATGACACTGCTTGAATTTACGGTTTGATGACTCGACTGAAGATGGAAAATTCAGATTTTAAAATCATTACGTCTATTAAGAATATAATTTTTTTTTTTTTTTTACTCATCAAAACGAGTGAAAAGTACTTTTGATCCATTTTGTTTCGTACAATAGGCAATCCACTGTTTGGATTTAGTACTCAAACCGTTGTGGAATTGTCAAAGTCAATTAATTATTTTTCAAACAATTTGTAATCTCGGTTATTATGTATTTGGTTCCAAGCGGAGGTGTTTCAAGCAGTGCATATTGTTCTTTATCTCTTTTTATTATTGCGAGTTTCGTAATATAGTTTAACCTATAATATTCCAACAAGCGTTTATATTTGTTTATTTATTTTTTTTTAATTTTTTAACAACATTCAAGCGAAAAACATTGTTTCTGTTTACAATAAATAATATAGACATAGTATGCTTGATTAACGATAGTGCGTACATCGTGTAATAATATATAGTAATATATAGTAATATAGTACATAGCAATCTATTATATTGTAATATTTAGTAGATTACTGCTACAGACCTGTAACGATGACGTTTCGAACGACACAACAACGTTTCAGATCATTCGCGTTAGTAGCGAGATGAAAAACTGTAGAATCAATCAATCATTGAATCGTCATCATCATCATGAAACGTCATTGTTCCATCGGAAAACAAGCGAGTAATAATTTTCTTTCTCTTATGGTGACTAACCTCATGGAAACGTCGACGACGTATAGACGACCAACAACTACGATAATACCTGTACACTATAGGAGGAAAAACGAACTGGTGTAATAATCATTGTCGTTTAGACGTGTTGAAACAAAAAAAATAAACTAATTCGTTCAAAATTCTATACGTATAAATATAATATGTGAACAGAAAATTAGTCGATTATCGTTTACGAATAATCATTAATGCCCCGCACTAAATAGTTATAATTGTTGAGCGCAGTAAACAATTAGAGCTTAGTTGTCATAACCTCTAAACGCACCTTTTATTATTGTTAAGTCGGAAAACTATACGTGACGGCTGTACTGCAGTTTTTTTTTTTTTTTTTTTTTTTTTTTTTTTTTCATAAATGTGTAGAGGTAAATATATTACGGGCACGCCGTGTATAGTCTGCATCTAAAAATATATACTTTAAAAACACGAACTTATAATATTTTCGATATTATATTTCTTGGCTATAAAAGCAATTTTTAAGGGAGAAAATAACCGCGTTCGCCGTGTTTGTATTATTGTCAAATGTAATATGCAAGTATTCAAAGTCAAACAACATCAGCAAACAATAATCAGAGGAGGGGGAAAGAAACACAACATCTCGCTATCTGCGGACCGTATTCGTCACATATTTTCGAACGATATGAGTACAGTCGAGGAGACCAAACACGAAAATCGTATATATTTTAACGTTTTTAATCATTATTTTCAAATTCCAATCGAAGAAAAATAACTTTATCCCGAGGATTATTGTTTAGGGTTTTCGCACCAGTGCAAAACTTTCATGTACACAAGGAAGGTCGTTCAAATTGATCACGACAGCTGAATAGAAAAATTGTAGTACATCAATCACGGCTTAAAATAATAGATTCTCGTTTCCATTTCGAAAGTTACCACTCAAATGTTGCCGTTTTAAACAAATTAAAAAAAAAAAAAAATCAATACACTTAACGTTTATATTTGTTTGCATTATATGTAGGTACAATTCAAAACGTTTTCGCCCATTGAACATGTTTTTCTATGTGTCAAATATTTCGTAGGAATACCAATTATGTAACATTTAAGAGACTAGGTTTAATACAACAACACGACGCGGTGTAGGTTTTTTTTTTTTTCATTATATATACAGATATTCTTGGGCAGGGCCGGCGTAAGGCTAAATGACGCCCGAGGCCAAAATGCCAACTGGTGCCTTTTTCATATAACAACCCGTAATATCATTATACTTAAAAAAAAATTATATATTATGCTTAACTTGTACATCATTTTTTATCGTCTAATTTTTTAGTCACGAGTCACGACGGCTCGACGCGATCCCGATTGAACGATAACAAATATTTGGGAATTATAACAAAATATACGATAAAACATTCTATGATAAACCATAGTAAATATACTTAAAATATATTATTCTAATATACGGCTAAACAAAATAACCTAACTATTATCAATATTTCAATACAAAGTTATAGGTATTTTACGTTAAAAAAAAAATATATAAAAATATTACTGACATATACACAAAATTTTAAAAAATAATTTTGGCACCCCTCTGAAAATGGCACCTTAGGCGATCGCCTGAGTCGCCTTACCCTCACGCCGGCCCTGTTCTTGGGCACTACACGTTTACAAAAAATCTGTACCCATAATCGTCGAGATAATATTACTTTTTTTATTTTCCAACAATTTGAAATAATTAAATGTCAGTTACATGTGCATATTTATTTCATCACCAAATGTTACCACCATATAATAATTATTTTTAATAACATCTGTAACGTTCGGCGATTATGTAAGACTCGACGTTCTGACACAACTGCAACGAATTCTTACAATATTAAAATAAATCTAGAAAATCATTATTCACAACAATGTGGTGTTTTGCGAACACTAACATTTGACAGACGACATAAATACACGCGGGCTCCTCTCTGAACTGTTCTCCGAATGCGATGATTTATGATCGTTGTATTTGATTTTAAACGTTTAACAATAGCATAGGTGTACAACACGCAAATGACCACATAACACGACGGCAGTAGCGACCAAATATGAGCGAAGCGAGTCGAGAGTACTCCAAAAAGGCTGCTCTGTTATGTGACCCGGAGCAGGACTGTATTACGAAGGTCTAGCCGCTCGATGGCCCTAAATATACAGCCGTTTGTTTAATATTAATCGAAAAAAAAAAATAAAAATTCCGAGGCTGTAATCGCAGCGGCCACTCTGAAGCATTTTCGTTTAAACGGAGGTCTAGTAATAACGCGCTGGCAACCTTTTTCCGAGTGCTTACGTAATGGTGAACGTTTTGCACGATGTAATAATGTGAATGGAACCGCGTTAATATTTAAATACCAGTGGCGACACTTGAACGCCGACATTGCATCGCACCGCTGACCGACTTTCGTACGTATGAACACAGAGTCTTCCGGGAATAGTCTGAAACAATGCGAAAGAGTAAAAAAAAAAAAAAGGGGGGATAATAACTATTGAAAACAACTTAAACGTTAAACGCCAAAATATCGTGCTTTAACATCTATGCCCGTATTATGATCAACGTCTATTTTTACGTATTTATACGTTTTTGAAATCGAACCTTGTGCGTGGATTCAACAAAAACCTTTAACGTTCAAATCGTGCCTGGAGCCGAAAGCATCGGACCACTGTTTTCGGGGAAGGACAAAAAATTAAAAAAATTACGGAAAACAGATAACTGCTGACGATTCCAGTTTTGCGGACGAATGGACGCATCGATTTCGAAATTTGATATTTTTACGCGTTCAATCCTATACGAAAAAAAAAAATAATAATGATTATGGAGGTAAATTTTTTTTCGGTAAGTTCATTTCGGATCTTAACGAGCGCCACGGAAATCAGCAACGCTCCGACAGCGATTCGGTGGCGGATTCGTCGGCCCGATCACCGGTGGTCCTGGGGGAGTCAGCTAATCGTTAACCGCGGTTAACCATAAACGAACGCGGTAACGACGATCAAACCGCATGCCCGCGACAGATCAATCCGATAGCTGTTCGTGTGCAACGCGACGAATATTATTCGATATGTCTATCGTCCGATCGCGGGTCGCGGTGCCGGTCAGGTCCCATCTCGTTTTACAATGGCACTTTCGGCTAGACAGCGTGTGGAACGTTCGGACAACGCCGACACGCACGACTGTGGTCACGCGAGAACGAGGGATTTCGTCATCTATCGCAACCAAAGCTGTCGAATCGGATGGGGAAGGATAACCTGTACGAAGGGTGTTTTGTTTAAGGTTTGTTATTTGATTGCGGTACAAGGGCGGATTCGTATGATGTAGTCGATCGTCGTAGGCGTGCGTAGGAATATCTTGGAGGGAGGGGACTTAGAACTCCGCCAAAAACATAAAATAATGTGACCATGATTAACGACGGCATTTATTTTTATTGCCTATTATTTAGTTCTTCCGAGTGTACTTTATTTTCAAATACTGTTTTTTTCCAACCGGGATGACGCTTGCCCTCAGTGCTCCCCCTGGACTCACCGCATGTATTATCGAGTCGCGCACGCGGCCTCGATTCCTACGACGCGAGGCCAAAACCACGTCTACGCTACGCAACGAATGGTGACGTGTGACGACCAGCTCGGCGTCGTTCGTTCAGGTTCGCCAGGTTCGAGCGGTACACCATCAGAGAAAATGTTGGTTTGGACGAAATTTCGATACAAAAATGTTTGGTTTGAAAAATAAAATTTATAAACGCTGATAATAGTGTAAAAGTGCGTTTACATTACGGCTGTGAACGCGATCGAACACCAACGAACGCGAATTCGGTAAAGATTTGGTCTCACCGTGCAGACTATTCGTTCGTGTTCGTTCTTCAGCATTCGTCAGCATTCGCTTGCCTTAGCTCGGAATTCGAGTTTCAAAATACTATTTAGTATTACATTCAACTGTTATGTAAATAAGTATAGCACACATTGATTTTTAATACTGTTTGTGTTTTTAAAATAAAATAAAATTTTTAATAATGTCTTCAAGCGAGGACTAATGCCATGTGCTAGTTTCGTGATCATGGAATCATTAAATATCGCTTGCTATTTCGAGCCAAAAATCGATTTTAAGTTTCGTTAATTTATACTTAGGATTTGATGGGTCCCGCTTTGATAGGACGCGTTTCGTATAAATTAATTAGCGTGATACATTGATCGTCAGAGAAATCCATAATTATAAATTAATATTCAACCATCTGTCAATTAATTTGCAAATAAATGTGGTACCAAAAAAACAGTTGATTATTAAACCCTCAAATGCAGGTGAACACAAGCGAATCCGTTGTGACGTTCACACTGAATGTCGTTTCTTTTGATCGAACCGCTAACCGATCGAACCGCACCGAAAGCGAACGAATGGCCGTTCGTTCGCGTTCGGCGTACTGTTTGCACTTAATCGTTAGTAAACCGAATTCGCGTTCGTTCGCGTTCACGGCCGTAGTGTAAACGCACCTTAAGAGTGCGAAAAGCGCTTTCGGACGCAAACCGAATGACGCGCGAACGCTGCGACATTGTTACACGCATCGGGTTTCAAAGTGTTCCTTTTCTTTCGATCGGTTTTTTTCAAAAAAAAAAAAAAAAAAAAATGGCTTGGAAACGATTTGAACGCGAAATGCGTTCCGAGTCTGGATAGCACCAACCGCGGTTCGGTACTTTTCGGTGTCGATTTTATCGCTTTTCTCATTCGTACCATATCGATTTCCAATGAAAATATAACGAAAACGTTTAGCACGGGATTGCCATTGGTTCCGGGGGCGCACATTTCTCGTCGTGGTTCTTGTACGGGGGAAAAAAATGCAAATGTTCGTTGAACGCGTTTCCCGCGGGAACGAAAACTTTTCGCGCTACGGAGCGTCGTCTAGCGCGTCCGTTTGTCCGTTCGTTCCGTGCGTACCGCCAACAATCTGTTGAACAACGGGAACCCTCGAGATTCCAGAGCGATTTTCGCACATCGTTTTCGTGCGCGGCTTTTGCGCGCCATCGTCCTCGCGGGGCGCGTCGGATCCGCGGTCCCAGTGCCGTTCGTGAGCGCGCGCGTT
>NW_020273058.1:381703-466295 GCF_003268045.1 Sipha flava
GTACGCGACGGTACGGAACCGTTCGTCCACCGACCGAGCGCTCGAGAGGGACGGTTGGAGGATGCGGGGCGCGCGTTCGTCCTGCGCGGCACTGTTGTGTACACGTTACACATGTAGGGCACACGCGGACGTATCGCAGTACGCGGCAGCCGCGCGGGTCGAAACCCCGGGTCGATGCGCCGGCGACGGGCGGGCGGTCGAAAACACCCCCGGAGTGGGGGGGGGGGGGACCTCCTCGACTACGCGCCCGCCCGGCACCCGCTGCCGCCGCGAAGCTACGCGTGCGGACGCCGACATCGGCTGCGAACACGTCACGTCCATGACGTCAACGGTGCCCGCACTGACGTCACTCCTGACCTCGATACGGCGCTCCCGTTCCTCCGGCATCACCCTCCTGCCGCCGGTCCCCCTAACGACTTGTCGTTCGTTCGCCGCGGTTAATAGGCCCGTCCGATACGCACCCGCGCACGCACGACTCGTTCGGTGCTCTTCCGTCGCGTCAGCCGTCCGCGTAACTACGTTATCGGCCGGACGAAACGTTTTCCCGTTCCCATCCCGCACCCGGACCCCGTTCGTTAATTTTTTCCCCCTATCTTATCCACGTTTCCGATCTTTTGTTCTCGTCTCTGCGCCCGTCTTCGTTTCCGCTCGTACGCGCAAACTTCCGTTCGAAATGTCACCGAGCGACTCGACAACCGTGTACTACGGACACCGTCGTCGTACCTATCTCCGTTCAATGAACGTGAAAAAGTTCTTTTCGAATAATAGTTCGTCGAACGGAAATAATATTGCTCGTTAATTTTTTTTTTCCACTTTTAAACCTCTTCTCAACCCTACGAACCGTGCACAAATAATAATAATAATAAAAACGTTGTACGGTTACAAGTAATATTTGACAATTTTAATGTCCAGTGCTAGTTAAACTGTTCGACCTACGAGTTTTGGGTATTCCGTGTATCGAAACAGCTGATGCATAGTATAAAATCGTTTCGTTAAACAGAGGTTCAACAAAGACGTCAAAATCCTATACATTTAGTCTCGCAAAAATATTTGAAAAGGCCTCAATATCGTGACATGACTCGACAATGCATCAACGTTTAAAAATCAATGATTTTATTCAATACAGAGCAAGAGATGCTGGTGAAAATATTAAGGCAGTTAGAAATTTAAACAGTACGAGTCTCTAGTATTACGTTAATAGCAGTAACAAGTAGCATTTCTTCACCGAATGGCTGGATACACCGATGCTGGTCCGGATCCCCTATACATGCTGCTGGATTGCCATATCGTCGGTTTCTTCATTTAGCCCGGTTGATTGCTTTTACTTCCTACTGATTGTCTTTTCTTAAAAGTCTTAAAAGTCCTTGCTGAACGATGTTACTTAAGGCGCTGTCTATTACTATCCGTTCGCGCGCGCGCGCGCGCGTGTGTGTGTGGAGATTTATGATGCGGGTGGTTTTTACATAAGTTTCCAATTTTTTATAGTTCAAGGTTTATGCGCACTATCTACACTATTTATACTATGACCATGGCACCGGGCGTCACTAAAGTCCAAATTTTGGGGTAATAATGTTTATTTTTAGAAAGTTACAAAATACATTTTTAAAGGTTTAACATGATAACTGGTGTATTTAACTGCCTAACTCTTCTTCATAAATCTTGGTATGACGTATAGTGTATACACCGTCTTATTGTCCGAATGGACTTCTCACAAAATATAATTATTTTTGATACAATCACAATAATAGATAGTCTATGTTCGTACACACTTGAATTATGAACTCCGAATATGTTTTTAAAATATATAATTTGCTTTGGGGAAGCAAAAAGATACCCTTTCTACCCCACAAAAGTTTCTGGGGTAACAAAGATGACCTTTATACCCTTTAGTGACGCCTATACGTTGTGTATTATATTGGTTCATGAAAAGAGTGTAAAAAGCAGTATAATAATATCTATTTTACTATCTAACGCGTAGAGTAGTGTGTAGTACAATGATTTATGAAGGATGTGCAAGAGTAATCTAATAAGACGTATTTTACTGCCTAAAGCGTAGTGCATAAAAATGTCTAAATGTCAATCCAAACGGCGTATCCGGTAGAGGGGGATAATAACTTATTATCCGAAAACATTGTCAAGACTTTAATTTTGTAACAAAGCTTTCGTACGGTTCAATCTTCGGCTCAACATGAAACGGTCTCGTCCTAAACTTTCGAAGTATATCGGTCTAACGTCTTCAATAAAGGGTTCGGCAATGTTACAATATCGGTTACGCGGTCACATTCGAGCACGTCGCGCACGCGGATGCGACAAGAATGGTCGGTTAAAGTACTCCTAAATAGACCCGGTTCAAACGTTTACTTATACCTAGACAAACTTAAGTGTTGCCACCCCTTACATGTAAATACTAATTCAAATATTATCCTTGCATAAACAATACTAAGATAGACTTAATTCTGAGTTCATTATATTTATTTCTGTAAAGTTAACAATTTTTTAGATCAATACATTTGTAGACAAGTAAACCTAACTACTAATTTCAATTCAATAAAACGGTTTTTTGAGTCTTATTTTTTACTTCACATAATTTAATATCAGTAGGTACTATTAAATGTAATATTTTTTTAAAATTATCCATAATTTAAAAATGTTAAATGCCGCCCTAGGCGTGGGCCTATGTCGCCTAACCCTTGAGCCGGAAGAGTTCCGGCACCCTTCCAGCGAAATCGGTCTTACCGGTCCGGCGGACGTGCACCGTCGTCAAGACGCTACAGGGTATTACCGCGTAATAGGCCGATGTACCTTGAACAACGTAACTGTCATCGTAACAATATTACAATCGCATTGTCGTAACGTTACTGTACACGTGGTGCGTACGGTTACACGCAATGACTGTGCGCGAAAGTGGGCCCGCGGTACGATCGACGTTTTTTCGCGAACCCTTTCCACAGCCGCCTCGCCCGCGACCATCGCATTTGTACGTGTGCGATTGTATACAACCGTACGCAAGAGACGATTCCATAAAAACATATTGTGCGTCTCGCAGGTGCGCCTGATCCATAGCATACAGAAGGTCTTGTTGTGGATCCCGATCACGGTTTGCAACAGTATACGGTCCGTAGTTCTAGGGACCGGAGCGGACTGAAAATTTAAAATAATTGTTCAAAGTGGACCGGACCGCCGATCCGGTCTTCGAACTGTCGGACCTGTTCCGATTTCGTTTTTCCGTCGCACCGGACCGAAAATATAATTTGATAGAGCGGATGACGATTCGAAAATATGTCGAATTGTGAAAGTTTTTAATTATACCATATAATTGGTAAACGGTACGAAACTAATAATTTGAGATACATAAAAAGGTACATACTACAATCGTATATAAATACGAATTCTATCGGACGGCATGGCCTGGCAACCGTAACGAGCCTTTCCACGTCACCCCCGCACCTCAACTGATGAACAAATAATTGTAACCGTTGTTCTGGAAAATATTTTCGAAAACAATTATTTATAGGTGAACAGCCATGAACAGCTCCGAGATGTACTTCTACAAAGAACATAAAAAAAAAACGGCGTAGGGGCAAAATATTGATTTTCACGATAATATACGTGTTGTCAATTCAATAAATAATGATTATAATTAAAACCAGGACCGAAATCTTTCATAAAGATATGGAGTCGGACCGAATCGATCCTTCGCCATACGACAAGACTGGACTATGCAGAGCAACTGTTGTTTGCGGTCCGTCGTGTGTTCGTGAGTTCATCCTACGGCCGGTTCTCATCGGTATACTAAAACTCGCCAAACATATATTATTATTACTGTTGTTTTTCCCCGTAAAAACACGAGATAACTAACTTGTCGCGGTCACATTAGTTTGTTTTGTGTTTCACAAAATGTGGATTAAAACAGTTTATAAACAAATATCACGGAACACATACATTGTTGTCGCATACGATTTTAATACAACCAATTTTGTCAGTACTAAACTACACCGTACCGGATCGACACAGTTTTGATCCTTCTCGCATTGCGTTTCATTGTTTTGTAGTTGTTTCGTTTTTTTTTCTTCGCTTTTTAATGAAACTAATGAATACGATGAAATTAAATACGGAAAACAAGTTCTGAAAACATAGCAGTACATACAATGGAAAGTTTAATAAAACTAAATGGCACTAGCGTACAATAATCTGTTAGTTTTTTAATTAATAGAATAAAAATACCGATCAGATAACGAAAATGAATCATTAAAACTTTTTAATATGCATTATGAAAAAGTTATTAACACAGTAGGGCAACGATAACACGGTTATCCGCAATAATTATAATTACGCTTTAAGTTCTTTTAGATAGCATATATATATATATGTTCGTATATTTTAATACTAATTCATTTTGATGACTGAATATTCATTTTTAATCGCTCTCACAACTCGAAACGCAAACACCACAGTAATTCATAATCTAAATTAAGCGGTCTTAGTATTTTACCGCAAAGGAATCAATTACCGCGTCTTCAACATTCCTATACATAACGCAACCATATTGGATGTCATTAGGCGTTGTGCTAAAAACCTTTCGATCGATTACCCCTCTGATTACTGTTTTACATTGTTAACTTATCGATAAAAAATAAACTAAAAAAATAACAAAATACAAAAACACATAATAATATATCGATCGTGTCGGACTTATGCTCCCGACTGCGGCGTGCTATTATGGCTATTGCGAACACAAAATTGACAACACTGATACCACGATTGATTATGTATCGCGTTGTTAACGAGCTCCACGTAGAAATGCGGTACAGGTTATTGTTCATCGCACGGTAAAAGCCGGAACGATCGCGGAGGCGCTATAGTGAAACGTGTTCAATCGCTGAAGCGTTGAAGACTTTAAGTCGGAACGCTCATAAGTGGATGCACATAAAATTCGTGCTGCCCAGGGGCAAATGCAGGGAGGGGTCTACCCCCCCCCCCCCCGAAAATATCAGGAACAAAAAATAAATGATATGACCTACTAATGTATTACTAACAAATAAATTAAAAAAACGATTAGTTATTTAAAAGTTTCACGTGGTTTCTAAATCAATATATACAGTAAAATTATACGATATTTATGAATATTTTAAATTTGTTCAACCCCATATGAGACATATAAGCAAGATTGTAAAAGAAACAGTGGTGTTCCAAATTACATCCGAATAAATTCACGTGCATAAAACTACAATTGTAATAAACTGTTTTTCAATCGACTATATCGTTTAAGCGGTACACAGACCGCGAGTAATTTTCAAAATCAATAATCCGACCCTTTCTAAAATCCTAACGAGAACCGCTTATCTAGGAAGTTGTCTATAACGCGGCCGTGCCTCTATGATTTCCGAGTTTTACATTTTTCTCTATCGAAATGTTTAGAGCTCGACACTATATGGCTCATCCGTACTTATTTCGTGCCCACTTAGCAATATTTTATAATTTAAATGCAAATACTATTGATTCGAAATGTAATTGGAAATAAAAGGGTTTCTCTTTTTTGCCGTCCTGAACGTATAACAATCGTATTAAAACGTAGTTCATTCATTAGCATAAAATATTCCAATTCCGGGCGTAGGGAATGCATTTTTTTTTTAACCCTTTCCCACCACCGATTTGGAAAAAAATTAAATTCCGTTCACGTCCTTGGCAGTGTGCTGGTCCGTAGCCATGACAATTATTATTATGGCGTCCCGAGGCACCCAACGCGCTACACGATTCCTCCCCGAGACCCAGAGGACATTAATTCACATCGCGAGACGAATCGATCAAAACGTAATGCGCGCGTTCGCGTCAACACAGGTCAATTGATTACATTTTCACTTACCTGTCCACGACTTTCCCACGCCATGAAAGATCATCGGCGTCACGTCATCGCTCACGTCCGCGGAGAATAGGTTAAAAACGGTCCGCTTTACGTCGTCCGTTACACTTGTCGAATAAATGCCGTGTCGCGTTGCCACGTTGTACGCGTAAACTGGCGCCCCCAAGAGACGATCACCGAGACATTGCTAAAATATGGTCTAAATCAGGGACGGGCAACTCAAAGTTACTAAAGGTCCAATTTTTAGAAAATTTAAATCCAGCGGGTTAAAATATATGAAAATAAAAGGTCATTCAAAATATGAATTTTAATTAGCTTTTATATACACCGTAATATCAAATTCAATACACACGACACGAATGATATGAATAAACTGATTTAGTTAAATAGTTCCGTACAAACAAATATGTTTGAAAGTTATACGTATACATACGTATGACATTTAGACATTTAACTATGTTTAATACCAGATAACAATTTTTACATCGATAAGATAGAGTAAGAGTAGGCGATAAATTTTAAAATTGTATAATGTAATTTGAAAATACGAGTGTAGCACGGGCCAGATAAAAAATGCTCGCGGATCGCCATAGCGCGCCAGTTGCCCTCCCCTGTTCTATATAAAGGTCTGATTCTCGAAATAATACCCCATCGGTTGACCTAGGTTCGCGTAAAAATTCCGTTGTAGTAAAATGTACCAGTAAAAAAATGTTCCCGAGTACGGAATTTTCCACTGACCAAGTCCAAAAGTTGATTTTCGTTTACTATTAATAAGGAATAAAGCTGATAAGCATGATGATGGAACATGGTTTATGTTGTTATTAAAGCGAGACTAACAGAATAAATTATTATAAATGAAAACAAATTATAATGATAATGAATTACAAAAAAAAAAAAAAATTATGATTAATATTCCATTTGATTAATTTTTTTTATCTCTCTGTTTTTCAAATCAATTTATAGAGTTTTATGAGTTTTTTTTTTTTTTTTGCATAAAACCCATGCATTATATTTTTATTTCCACAATCAGGGGTTAAAATAGTTACGCGTGTAATGTAGTAAAAATGCAGTAGAATTGAAATAATTATTAAATAATAAATTAGTTGTAATTATTATTTTAACGAATGAATTTAACAAACTTTTTTTTTTACTCTTGTATTATGAATATTACTCGCTATAAATAATTATATTTACTTTGGTTATTTTGGTACACGGACAGTTTTGTATTTGGACATATTCTCCGGCTGCTGTATAAATAACATACGACTGTTTGAATATCCATTTGGGGTTTGGAAGTATATGATGAGTGTTCATTTCATAATTTTGGGACCGATGATTGGCCATACAGTTTTTAAATAACATCACTTCAGTGATTGATACTAATTAATTGATATTAATTCAGATACTTGGTTTTTAAGACAATAAGAATCTCAACCTTATATGGCCATAAATTGATTATAAAAAATTAATACATACGTACGAAACATCCGTACTTAGTTATTATTATTATTGCCATTATTTATTACATTTCATATTCATCGTAGACATTTGAAAAAGAACTTAAGCCTACTCGGCGTTAGTCATATATCTTGTCGTGTATAAATAGCGAGAAAATCGATTGTATAAATAAAAATAAAAAAATCAAACGCGATAAAAGTGATAGAACTTTTTTTGTTCTACCCGTTTCGGTTAGGTTAGGTTAATATGATATTATTTTCGTGAGTTCGAAAGCAACGAAAACGATTAAAACGAAATTCCAAACGAACATCCGCGTGAAATTGAAAAAATCAACGTACGAGATCATATAAATTTAAGATTCCAAAAAAATTTAACGATCTATTGTTGTTCTGCAATTGATGTCGTATTGTTTCCGATAGCACCTGAAAAACGTCGTCGATCGATTTCGAACCCGGCGGAGACGGCGGGGTAGTTTTTTTGAAAATCTACCAATTGGAATTAAAAAATATTTGGTAACACCGTACTTTTTACACGGACGGGACGGACGACCCTTTATTATTTACACCTGCGCGTCGCATACTAGTTAATCGACAGTTGAAAAGTGTTTTCGAAATCGGACGGAAGGCGGGGGTGCATAGGTGTACACGAAAAAAGGCCATTTTGAGACCGTGATATTGTCTTCGGAGATCGCAACGGATTGTACCGAATAACGACGGTAAGTAACTGTGGTGGTCCGATCGGATCCTTAAGGATCTTTAAGAGTTCACCGTTGTCACGGTCCACGGGGCGTGTTAAAAACTTTTATTTTCGTCCGAAATCGCGCGCGAGCCTTACGCAACACTGCCGTAAAGCGATTAGTGGCACGAGACCCTAATTTGATTATTCGATGACTATCTTGCGCGCGGTGGATTAAAACGTGGTGAATTTTAAATCGATAGGCTCATGCCGGATCCGAGAGGTCACAGGAACACCGCGAAACGTAGTACGGGCTAACTCGTGTCCGCGGGGACGAATATTGGATATTTTGATGGGGGGGGGCACATATAAATTGTATAATGATTCTTTAATCATAATTAACAGTACATAGGTACTCTTATTTTTAAATGAAATTGGTAGTATATTTAAATATAACGTTGATTACATAACATTACATACCAAAATAATAATTTATACCTATAGGCAAGTTATTATTCATATATGTAGTCATTAATAAATAAAAAAATATCTTTATAGGTTCTCATACTTTATAGCCTTATAGGTCGAATTTAAGTCTTCGTTTATGTTTTTTAGGAAACATCCATCCAGTTTAAATTTAAATTATTATTATATTAGTAGGTAGTATTTTCTTATTTATTGTGTTTTTCATTTAAACGATACTCGTAGTGATATAAAAAAAATTGTCGATAGAAAATTGACAGGGGACACGTGCCCCTGTGCTTTTCCCTTGAATCTGCAACTGCGCGAGGGGTCACCACGGGTTCGTTATGATGACATCGTCTATGGGCTCGTCAAGTCCGCGGTTTTAAACGTAGACTTAACAATCGATATCCTTCCGACCGACGTGACAGAACAACTTCGGTACAGTTAAATAATCGCAAAAAGGTTGACACGAACAAGGAACGTAAGGTTATAAGTAAGGTTGTGACTTTAATGTCCTTAAAAATCGTAAAAAATGACCTTAAAAAAATGTAAAAATGACTTAAAAAACTCAAAAAATGCCTTTAAAACATATTTAAAATGACTTTTTAAAATTGAAAAAAAATACATTACATGTGCATACATATTTTATTTTACTTCATATATTAATAAATAAAAAATTATTCTTTGTTGTTACACTAAATCACGAGAGCGTGCCTCCTGTTGTTCCCCAATAAGTTTTTGTAGATATACATATTTTTTCTTGTTCTTCAATTTGTTCTCTTCGTTGTACTCTATTTATATGTTTTTCTCTTGATACATGTTGTTGTATGGAAAAACGTTTTTCAACAGCAACTTTTACATTGCATACCTTACACAACAACACTAAATCCGTCGGTAGAAAAAAATCAATAATCTATAATTTAAAAACACCAAAAATTACTTAAATATCCCTAAAATGTCCAAATAAATAAGAAAAATGTCCTTAAAATCGATTGTCAAAAAATGCAAAAAAAAAAAAATGTGAAGTAAAATGTATTATTCTAATTTAAAAATACCTAAAACATATTTGTAACAAAACGAGTATCTTACAGAAAGTATCAGAAAAAAATGCAAAGTGCATCGAAATCCCAGCCCTATAGTTATAAGTTTGAACTGTATTTACATGCGTTCACATGTATGTATACGTGCACGTGTCGTTGATATCGTCATAATATTTGCATGTAACACGATATGAGTAAAGTATGTTTGTGTTGAAAAAAACAAAAAACACCGATTTCGTTAATCTTATCATTAGAAAACCGGGAGAGATTTTTTTCGTATAGAAATCGGTGCTCTACTGAAAATAATGGAATTCGCTGTGAAAAATGTCTGCGCATGCCTGTGACTCAGTAACAGTCAAAGGCGAGTCGTTCATTGTGTGACGTTGACGTATTCGTGTGCTCGTTTTGATTTTTATAACTGTCGTCGTCGTTGCCTCGGTAACTAGGCACGCGTTCACATCTTATTCTTTTGTATCAGTGTTCGCCAACGTTTTTTCACTCATAGCCATCTATAGACATTAAAAAATTATCACCAATCCCACTTCGTTCTGTGGATTTTTTTTTCTTTTAATTACAAATAGATTAATTATATGGCTCAACGATGTCGGCATAAGTGTATTAAATCTTCCTCTTCACCTATTATTAATCGATTTCATGATTTTGTGAAAACTTGTTAAACCACATTAAAGATTATTTTTTTTTAATTATTTCTTAACTAAGCCATAACAAGTAACTCCAATTTTTTCTCAAGTTGAGGGAATACATGGATTTAGAGGGGATTTACTTTTAGCTTAATTCAAAACAACTCATATAATAATAATGTAGGTGACAGAAGAATCACCTTAGCGCTCAACATTAAATGAAACACCCGCGTTCAAAAAGAATAGGTTGTAAACTCGATCTGGAAATAGTCCGCTTTTCTTTGGAGTTTTTTTTATCAGCCTAACTAAACAGAGGTTCACATGGAATCCAGTAGTAGCAACTACTGACAAGTAATTTTTCACCAAAACTGATACTACAGGGCGTACATTTGAATTGTTTTCCACCGTTTAAGTGGATCTTCGTCACGGTGACATTTTTTACACGTAGCGCAATACAATTTATCACATCTATTATCTATGACCTACAAATATTAATTTCGATATCCCGACGTATCGTATAATAATAAAACGTTATCGATGTCGAAAATTTGTCGTCGAGAATTTCAAATATTCTTCAACGTTCACGCCATTTGCTTTTGTCGTTGAGCTTCGAAAAACATCGTGGCACCCTTTCCATCTGTCGCTGGTGCGCATGCGAACTGGTCCGACCGTGCGCCAGCGGCGCCCATCTCGTCCGGTGCCGGTGGCACTCTTGCTGTTGAGGATCGTGACCTGGGGCAAACTGGGTATCGTGGGGTCCGGGCGGGGGTGTCAACTGGACCTATTATTATTACATTTTAATTAATAAATATTTTAAGTTAACTGTGCTCAATTCATCCAAATTCGGATATTCTAATAATAATTGATTGGTGTTTTACCATTTTAATTTAATATTAAATTTTTTATACTGGTAGTTAATATAACACTATCGAAGGCCCAGGAGGCGATCGCCCTTTTACCACCCTGGCCATTCCGCCCCTGACTGTGACCTAATCTAACCCGGCTTCCGCGATCGGGATAGTGCAACGTCGATCGCTTCTCCGCCTTATACTCTCGTTCCCACATCCGTCACGGTAGCGCACATGTTTCGAGTTCACCACGTGGTTGACCATTTCGCACGCGTGGGTTGTAATCCCGACATCCACAATTCCCTGAAGCAATCCGTCAATAATCGTCGTCTGCGTTGGATCGTTTTCCAGTGACCGTCGCCTGAAAGTACTGCTAATTGTCCCTGCTCAGGAGCAACTTCCGTTTGCCCATGAGCTCATCTGCCAGTCTTGGTATTTGTCGCACGTGCCATAAGCACGGGCACACAAATAAAACCGAACGGACCTCAAGCCGTCCGAAATATGCACCCTGTGACGCGTACCGTTGATTCCTTATATTATTGTGCATAATTTATTTTGTATTGAATTGCTTTGCAGCCAGCTATTGTTGTCGTAATTATTCACACACACATATATACCGTCTACGGCACGATTTGTCAATCATACACGTCCGTAACTTGCAATTCTCAACTGGTATTTGTTAATGGTCATCCGTCCTTCCATACAAGTTTCATTTGAATATGTGAATTAAATTTAAAAGCACGTAAGTGCATTCAAGTCCAATCAAGGCTAACCGCTTTACCCGTAGGAGCCTTGTTGGTACAATATCGATGTCGTATCGAAGGGAATGTATCAATTGCGACAAAAATCGCAAAAATTGCCCAAAAACTTACAGATTAGCTGTATTGTACGTTTGGTAATAACTGGGGTTACGTTGTCGTGTTCATAGGTACGTTCGAAAACCATTATTTTTATCATAAAAATATTTTATTATTTGAAAATGGTGCAAAATTTCGACAAATATTATATGTTTGTAAAATAAATTCGTAGTATTGGTCAGTAAAATTCCTCGCGTTGCACTTATAGCCGTCGGGGCTAGTGCTTAATGTATAATGGAAATAGATGTATGTGAACGTGATAAAGAAATGATTATTTACCAGAGTTATAAATTTTCTTGTAAATAACTTACCTACATGTCTTTTCAGTTAGTTACTGTTTAAATATTTTCCAACGCAATTTATGTATATGAAACAGGTAATGTCCCAAAATTGGTGCGATTGATGAACACCGATATTGAATTATCGATATTGCTCGTAATATTAAATTTTACTTCTACCCTGGTAATGTTAATAAACCGTCGAAGGTACTTCCGTAAATGACTATACGTTAAATATTTATTCGTAATTCATCACGAAGTCTCTGTAAATACTATGATACACACACTATCCAATAATAATCTTCATTCCCGCCCACAACAGTATTCATTTCGAACATTATAAAAACCATTTCGGACGGATAAATAGATCATCAGGAGGAACGTTTCGTAAACGAGTAATTGTAATCAAAAACAACAATATAAATATTATAATAGTTAACAATTAGCATTTCTTTATTGGAAACATTAAAGAAGCTGAATTGTACAACGGGGTTAAAATTAATTTTAAATTAAAAGAATTTTTTTTGTTGAATAACATAATTATCATTATGATAAATTGTTTTCATATAAATAAAACATTGTTTTACACACTAATAAATACAGACAGGCCGCTTGTGTGTCGCAAATGATGATAGTATAGTTCTGTTGTTGGGTGTGTATACGTGGTGTTTTATAATACATTTTGAAAAAAAATTAAAATTGTAGTAAATTTTTTTTTTTTTGTTTAAGTTAATTACAAATTAGTTAAAATTTTGTTTAGAAGTCCCCATCTGGGTGGAGGTCGAATCTGGGTGGGAAGGCAAATCCATCGAATTGTGGTTTAACGGGCGGCCTGTGTCCCTAAAAAGAAACAAATAAAAATAATTTATATAAAATATTTGCATAATATAAATTAAATCAATGTCATAAATGTAATATCAGTGCTATTATTATACGTCTGAGTCATGTGTGATGACGTTTGTTGAGTTGATACATGCATAAAACAAATTAAAACATAAAATGCATAACTGACTGTAGATCTCATTTTTCGCATAATATTCAATCGAAATCAGGTCTATACTATCTAAGTAAGTTAAGGAATTGGATGTTTTGTTAAAAAAAAAAAAAAGTTATTAATCATAAAACATTGAAATTGAGGTTTCACATCGAAATAATCAATATTAATGATTAATCTTGTCAAACACTTAAATGCAAGTTAGGATAGTGTCAAATCTTGTTGGGTATACGGCTACAATCGATGAAAAAATATTCTAATCGAGTGTATAACTCGTCAACTACAAATCCGACTGTCCAACTTACAAATTAATAAATAGATAGAATCAAGAGTTTACTCCAACGGTAGCACCTTTCGTGGCTTTTGAGGCTGGAATAATAATGATTCTATTAGTTCACTAAATGTACTATACGATGTGTATTATACAATTGAGATTTTTTCAAACATCCGATAAAAAGTAAGTTGTACACATTTAACATTTTTCTGATAATAATATAACAATATAAAATTAATCGGAGAATGTTAAATGTTTACAATTCCAATTTAATAATTTATTATGATACCATAAAGATCTATCTATCTATTCTAATAAATAATAACTCTATATAACGTTGAGGTGTATTCCGTGTAAAAGTGTAGCTAATGGATTTATAGTATTTTCAATCAAAAAAACAAAGTTCTACTACTTACAATTGGGCTTCCGCCTCGTGCTGTAGATCCCGATCTGCCTTTTGTTCTGAACTTTGCAATTGCTTGTTCAGCCAGATCAGCCCTTTCTTCAGCTTCTTCGAGTTCTTGTTGTGCTTTACGGAACTTAGCTAAGTTCAGGGCTGCAATTTCTTCGGCCTCTTCGATCTGCCTCTTGTATGTCTTGATCTTCTGTTGCAGTTTATCAACCAAATCTTGCATGCGTTCGTGATTCTTTCGGTCTTCGTCTCCTTGGAAACTGAGCTCTTTAATTCTGCGTTCTGATTTTCTTAAGTTCTTTTGCGCATCGGCGTGTCTGCGTTGTTCGCCATCCAACTCATTCTCCAATTCTCGTACCCTTTGTTCGAGTTTCTGAATGGCTTTCTTACCGCCCTTCAATGCGTTATTTTCAGCTTCGTCTAATCTCACCTAAACACAAACAACAAACATTTTAAACAATCTACCTATAAGTGTAAAACTACTGCAACATAATAAAATAAGAATATACACATACTTGTAATTCCTTAATTTGTGTTTCAAGAGCTTTTCTAAGTTTTTCTTGTGTTTGTGCGTGATCTTGTTCAGCTCTAAGTTCATCGGCAAGTCTGGCAGCGTCAACCATTGCCTTTTTGGCCTTTTCTTCGGAGTTCTTGGCTTCATTCAATAACTCATCTAAGTCAGACTAAAGCAAAAAACAAAATAATAATTAAATTTTATAAGCAAATAATTATTAATTAATAACTATTGTTTATTTTACATGTAAGGTTTGGAGTTCTCCTTCCAATTTCCTCTTGGCAGCAGAAATTGAGGTAGCTTGTGCGGAAAGTTCATTAAGCTGTTCATGTGCATCAGCTAATTCTTGTTCCACTTGTCTTCTGCCGCGGTCGGCTTGTTCCAATAAGGTTCTGGATTCTTCCAGCTCATTTTGTAAGGCATTAGCCCTTCTTTCAGAAATACCCAATTGTTCTCTGGCATCTTCTCTAGCTCTGGATTCTTCTTCAAGAGCTGTTTGCACGTCCTTCAACTGTTGTTGATAACGTTTGATGTTCTTTTGGGCTTCAGCATTAGCTTTGTTGGCATGGTCCAAAGCGATTTCAAGTTCATTGATATCGGCTTCCAACTTCTTTTTCATTCTAAGTGCTTCAGCCTTTCCTTTAGCTTCAGCTTCCAAACTGGCTTGCATGGAGTCCAAAGCACGTTGGTGGTTCTTCCTGGTATTCTCGAATTCTTCTTCTTTTTCTTGGATGCGTCTGTCAATTTCTTGTCTCACTTGAGAAAGTTCCAATTGCGCCCTCAATACCTTGTTTTCCTCTTGTTCTAATGCTGCTTCAGCTTCTTCTAATGCAGCTTGAAGTTCATCTTTCTCGACTTCCAATCGTTTGCGCTGTTTTTCAATTTCATGGATGTTTCTGCCACCTTCACCGATCTGGTCAAGAAGATCTTTCACTTCGTCTGTATAGATAAAAATATTATTATAATACATTATAATTGAAATTAAATGTTAAAAATGTTAAATGTTATTAAATGTTTTAAATCTTTAAATTAACTAACCAGCTAGGTTCTTGTTTTCACGTCTGACTCCTTCCAATTGTTCTTGGGCTTCTTCGTATGCTCCCTTAAGACGGAAGAGTTCAGTAGAATAGTTTCTGCATTCCTTCTGGCTGGCATCTAATTCAGCTGCTAAGTCATCAACCTTGAGTTTCCATTCTCCAATGATCTTGTCAATGGCCTTAGCCTTCTTTTCAGCAGCATTAGCAATAGCCGTAGCTCTGTCAACTTCCAATTGTAAGTCTTCGACTTCAGTTGCCAGGCGTTGCTTAGTTTTTTCCAAAGCAACAACCTTTTGGTTGAGTGACTCAATGGTCTCTTCAGCTTCAGCAAGACGAGCTTGTAACTTACGTCTATTATTTAAAAAATAAAAATTTGATTAATAAATATTTTTTGTGGTATCGTTTTCAGATCTGCACTAGGTTATTGATTTACTAGATGAATATTAAATTGTTTTAAAACTTACTTGGCTTCTTCTAATTCTTCAACTCTAGCAATACCTTCGGATTCGTATTTGGTACGCCATAATTGAACTTCAGCGTTAGCCTTGCTCAACTGCCTTTGGATATCAGCCTTGGCTTCGGCTTCTTCTTCCAATTGTTCACGAATATTATCAATGTCGTGTTCCAAATTTCTAAATTTACCCAAAAGAGTGGCACGTTCCTATGAAAAAAGACAAATAAATCAGTATTAATTGCATAATTATATATTTAATGTTATATTTGTATGTAAATATTTACCCTTCCTTCTTCATCAGCTAATCTCTTGGTATCTTCTAGTTGTGTGGTGAGAGAAATCTTAATCTTAGCCAACTGAGAAACCTGGGATTCAGCTTCTTCTAATTGACGTAGTAAGTCTGAGTTTTCAATGCTCAACTTCTTCTTGGCAGCATCGAAGTCGTTCAATGTGCGGTTGGTCTCATCAAGTTTTCCTTGAACTTCGTTTAATTGGTGTTGAACTTGTTTGTAGATCTTTTCGGTTTGAGCCTAATAGAAAATATAAAATAAAAAAATATAATCCAATACTGCATGATATGTATAATACTTATTAATTATAAACCAACACAAACACAATAATATTTTACAACACATTTTACAAGTTATTAGTAGGAATTGCACAAATACAAATTCAAAAATTTACAACACAACATAAATCTATAAATCTAAGTTATTTTTTCTGTCACAGAATCGGTATTAAATATTATATGGATTATAATACATTTAAATTGATACACATATTTTAAGTTTTAAAAAAGTAGTTAGGTAACTATTTTGTCACATTGTTATTACTCACACTTATCATATTAATATCTTCACTATTTATAATATTGGACGCTAGTAATCACGAGTAACACCAAAGCTTACAATTATATTTATTAAGCTAAGAATGAAATAAATAAATAGATTAATTAAGCACTAATATCATTTTGGTCATTGCTTTGATATATATATATAAATTTTTTTTTTTTTTTGCTAAACAACACACTATTTTTTTTTTTTAACCAACCTTTTCATTAGAAATGTGGTCTAAGCTGGCACGTGTGTCATTTAATTCACACAAGAACTGGCATTTGTCCTTTTCAGCTCTAATAATCAATATAATATAGTTTTATTTAAATTTGAAGCTATCGTGATATTTAAAAATAGATATTTTATCTAGTTAATAGTTATTCAATTTTTAGAAGTATAATTAATGTTTCACTTTATAGTAAATATTTCATATTCTTTGATAGTTTACATACAATTCCTAGAAGTGAATTTCTTAAAGGATACATTAACATGCTTTTCATATTTTTACTCATTGGTATATAGATAAAGGTAAGAAAACATGATCATGCAACATAGAAACACTAAAATTGAACACTATTTCTACCTTTTCTCTAGATACTAAATCAACAGCAGCTCTAGTGTTGTTTAAGTCGTTGGAAAGATAATGTGAATGGTGCTCAGCCCTAATTTTATAAAATATACATTAATTTTTTGATTTTAAAAATGTAATTTACATTTTAGAATGTTCCTAATTAAAAAATTAATAAAAAAAATGTCAATAAATGCTTTTTATAAGATATTTCAAAAAATATATATTAAATTTTTATAAAAAATAATTGCTATTCTCATTGAAAATTGATAAGATAAAATTAAACTTACTATCACGAATTCATTAAAAATAATAATTCTATAAATTCTGTCAAACTGTTTTTCTCTATAAACTTATGGATACAAAAATATAATATTATATGTTTGTAATTCTACTTTAATTATTCTTTCTTTTTTTTTAAATAACTATTGTACAAAATATTTATTCAATTTAAGATAATAATTAAAAACAACTGTTTAATACACAAAACTTACTTAGTCTTCAGTTTGTTCAACTGATCGATTTGGTCACCCATTTCGACAACAGCATCATTGTGCTTCTTGCGTAAGTTGGCCAAAGTAGCTTCATGTTGAATGTTAGCTTCCTCCAAATCACGTCGGAGTTTGCTCATCTCAGCTTCACGTTTCTTATTTAACTCAATTTGAGCTGAAGTAGCACCACCAGCTTCTTCAAGACGTTCGCCCAACTCTTCCAATTCACGGGCAAGATCAGCACGTTGCTTCTCAGCCTAATAAGAGTTAAATAAAAATTGTTGGTTTATATTCGACAAAAAATGTACAAAAAATTAGATATTAATCTGAAAGTTATAAGAAATTGTTGAGATTTTTACCTTAGCACGAGCTTGTCTTTCGGCTTCGACTTCTTCTTCGAGTTCTTCAATTCTTGACTGTAAAGTACATTTTTAATATTTAAAACTATGTATACATATTAAAACATAAAACAGCTAAATAATATAATATGATTAAATACTAACTTGAAGTTCCTTAATTTGTTTTTGTTGTTTGCCAACTAAAGCTTGTTCGTCTTCTAATTTGGCTGTAAGAGAAGCTAATTCCTTGTCTTTCCTTTGGATTGTTTGTTCAAGTTCTTTTTTGTTGCGTTCCAAATCAGAAACAGCTTCTTGTGTGAGTTTTAAATCTCCTTCAGTCTTTCTCTTACCCTTTTCAATATCACCTCTCAATTTCTTTTCACGTTCTAATGAATCTTCCAATTCATCTAAAGTCTGTTCCAACTTATTCTTAACTTTATTAAGATGGTTGATTTTGTCTTCGGCCGCCTATAATAAAATCATAGGTAATTATTTAACTGTACACAGTTCATATAATTATTTAATAAAGAACAACTCAAGGATATTTAATTTCAGTGACCTGTAATTCTTCAGCAGTCTTCTGGGCGGTTTCACCAGATAATTTCTTTTCTTTGTTCAACTTGTTGATGAGTTCGTCTTGATGAGCGATCTCATCGTTCAAGTTGCGGATTTGGTGGTCCTTGGAAGCCTTATCTTGATCAGACTTTTGAATGGCCAATTCCAAATCTTCGACATCTTTTTTAAGTCCAGCATTTTCTTGTTCCAATTTCTTTTTTTGTTGGAACAATTGGTTGCGAGCATCTTCTTCTTGAGTTAACCTCTCTTGGGTTTCCTAAAATTTAACATTGTAGATAATAATCATAACAGTAATAAATGCCTATTTAATCAATCGGAAATTTTATACATTTACAAAC
Organism: Sipha flava; assembly: GCF_003268045.1. Lineage (NCBI taxonomy): Eukaryota > Metazoa > Arthropoda > Insecta > Hemiptera > Aphididae > Sipha > Sipha flava. Next base: position 400,655 of record NW_020273058.1, read on the forward strand.
ACTATGTTAAGAATGTATTTCTACAGTTAGCACGATTTCGTTATTATTTTTTAATTATAACTAACATCTTTATCATTACAATTTTATATCTTGATGAAATCGTTACATATTATGTTTGAATGTCTGCCAAATAGTGTTGAAAGAAAAACATTTATGTACTGATTAATTACAACACTCTTCGATGCATGATAAAATAGTGAGGATATAAATTATCAGGTTAATGAATAAACTGTAAGATAATTTCACTTGATGAATACCGTTTACATACAAACCAATGTTTTCCAGATGTTTTGATAATGACCTAACAAGAAATGCGTTTGTTTAAATTATTTATTTCGGGAATTTTTCAACCGATCTACAGAGGTAGGTATGTTGGCATTTTTACTAAAATAACGATGAAATCAGATTACGTAATATATGTATTTAATATTAAAATAACAGAGCTTAACTTTTTTTTTTTTTTTTGTGAAATATTTATAAATACCTTGGTATTTATATCAAATATAGAATCATTCAAATAAATGAGCCATTATGAATAAAAAAAAAAAAAAAGTATTTATAGTTCAAATTTCTGTTTTGTAGTTTTGATAAATATCTATATCAAATTTTAAATAACATTCAATAGAAATTCTAAACCACCTGTTCACCTATTAAATATAAAACAGCAACAATTTTCAACTAATGCAGTGCTTTTCATATTGAAGGCCGTGGTTATATTGCTGGAGGACAGAGAAATATTTATTTTATTTCAACTATTTTCTTTAAGCCTTAATTTAATTGTATTTAAAAACATTGATTTACTGTACATATTAATAATTTATTTGTGTGAAATAATATATGGAATTTTAGCATATAATTAATAATTTTGAAAAAAGAGCTTTAACATTTTTACATTAAAATTAAGGGGCCTTATGAAAGATAAGTTTAGGAAGCACTGAAGTAATTTAATTAGATTCTATGCAGAAGGCTTTTTGTCCAAACTTTATAGTTCACATGTAATATTTTACCAATGTGATTCGAAGTCTTTCTTGTTGAATAACTAATCAACTATTGTTATATAGTATGTTTCTATAATACTGTCAAACATTTCTGGATGCTATAAATACAGATTAAGCCGCATTGCTATTTTTATTTAAATGTAATGAAAACGGTATATCGTTGTATCAGCGAGTACAAATTTAACAGAAAAATATTTAAATAGTTTATGTAAATAGAATATCGTCCAGTGGGCATATTTTATTTTAAAGAAATATTTATTTTTGCATATTTATTTATGTATACATAAATAAAACTAGCAATAAATAACATTTTTGTACAGTAGAATAGTAGAACAAATCTATTTTCAGGTGCATCGCGTGTGGGTGTGTATTATCGTTGGGACTCCCTATGTCACGATTTATTGGTATATTCGTTGCCAGCAAATTTTTCCAACATGTTGTAAAAATTATGTTACGGAAGAGGCGGGATAAGCCGGAGAAGGAGAACAGATATTCCACAGTAATATTATCTCGGGGGCGTTGAAACTAGGATTATTCATCGAATTTTAAAATAGACTAACATGCGACGAGTCCCGTATAGGATATTGTTTCATATGCCATTTATTATAATATGTCGCCTGGAACTATTCGAGGGTGATGAATGTCCAATTTTTAGCTGATGTGTCTAATATAAATGCACGATTTTGAAGAATTATTTTAAATTCGGAAATTAATATGGAAACAAATAATATCCGTCGTCGAAAATATCGAAATTTTAGTCATAAATGTATTTTTAATTTCCAGTTACGATTGTTAGTAAAGACGTTATTTTTAACGTATATATTTTGATATGGTATACCGTATGCAAGTTATTTTTATTTATTTCATATTATATCTTATTCAAATAGTTAGTTTAAACGTTTTTAAGTTGTAGTATTTATATTTAGTTATATTAATCAATAGAGATAAACTTAAATGATAAATGCTGGTCGAAAATTAAAATAAATTACATGAAAATTGTTTTTTAGCTAACCTACCAATATTTATATTAAACTTCAACTTAATAATATTTTTCTTTTATTTTCATTAGGAAAATATATGATTTTATAGATTATAAAGAAAATAATTATATTAATATTATTTTTATTTAATTTTCGCTATCAAATGTTTTCAATATTTGAAAATTCTAAACATCATATGAACAAATCTAATTAATTCAATTGAATGGTGGTTTTTTATTTTCACTATAGTCCCGATAATTTATAAGAAATAAAAAATATTTAAAACTCTTTTAAGTATTTATTCAGATATTATATATTTAAAGAATTGTCACTTGAAAATATAAATATTCTTTTAATTTGAATCAAGAACGTTTTAAATATTATAAAATATTCAAGTACTCAAATATTATTGAAAACAATTACATTTCAAATCAAAAAAATATTTTAGAACAAAAAAATAATAAATGAAACACTTACCGAAAGTTGAGATTCCAAATCGCTCTTTTGTGCCGCCAACTTGGCTGCTCTTTCTTGGATGCTGGACAAACTTCCCTTTTCGCCTTCCAACGACTGAAGTAAACTTGTCTTTTCAGCCAACAATTTCGAATTGAGTGCTTCCAATTCTTTACGAAGTTTTTCTTCCCGTTCTAATGCAGCGTTTACTTTTTCGACTTCTTCTTCCAATCGCTGTTTAGAATTTTCCAAAACATTAAGTTGCTCCATGGTGGCGGCACTTGGGGTTTAGGATGACTCTCAGGAAGGCAAGTGATGCGTCTAATATATAAGCGGTCTAGTAGTTATGAAGAGAGCCGCTGTGTGGGTGGACCAGTTAGGTCAGAGTAGCGTGAGAATACATTGGGTGGGAGAAACCGTGTGGAGTGCATATATATAGAGATTCATGCAACATGGGTGGTGATATTTATATAAATTATATGTAATATTATAATAATAGTATGTTGTAGTGAAAATTGTCATTCTAAAAACAGATTAATGATTGTTCGAAAATAGTAAAGTTCTTATACGTATAGCATATTATATGAATACTAAAAATATCAAAAAATAATGGATTTACAAGTAGTGTAATCATGATATTGATATGTTTGTATAAAACAAATGAAATCAAGAAAAAAAAATCTAAATTTAAATTAAAGATTGTATAAACATGGAAACCATACATGTATTGGTATGTGTAAGAATTTTTTTATAAAAATAACAGTATAAATTAAATAAGATCTCAAAATAGAAAGCTTTGTTATTTTTTCAAAATTAACATTATTATTTTAGTTACAACGTTTTTAGTTTTATATTACCAATTTTAATATCTACTTAAATATTTATTTACGGGAAATATGATATTCATGATGTTAAAAAGTATATTGAAGTATTAAAAAATGTTTTTATATATATAAATTATATTGAAATGCGTATTTTTATAAAATAAAAATTGTAATACTTATTTTAACATTTTTCGATTTTACTATTCGTAATAAAAAATAATTTTAGATCAATTTTCTTTTTTTAATAATATATTTTTATTATGTGTAATGAATCGATTATTGTACTTCAAAATTCAAGGATCTAATAACATTACTAAATTTGATCGTGATTTATAAATATTTTATATTTAAGAATATAAAATATGATATCCTGGAATTCTTGAAATTTCATAATTATTAAAAATGGTAAAGAGTGAACGGTAAAATATTTACAACTAAAATTTCAGGTAGAAAATATATGAATTTTTTGTATAAAACACTCACCCTCAATTCATCTTCAATGTTAGCCACATTGAGCAAAGGCTTGACGCGAGTCCACATTTTCCACCATGGCCAACTCCTCAATTTCATATACTTCCTCAAGCTTCTCTGAATAACCAACAAAGCCAATCTGTCCCAAAATATAATATTTCATGTCAGAAAATCATAAACGTAATCTTATGCAAAACTAGGTGACCGAAATCGAAATATGCAAATTAATTAATTTAATTTTAACTAAACATTTTTTTAATATATTATTTTTAATATTACCTCATCATATTTTTCTACTATAAATTTATAGTGTTCGTTTACTAACCTCTGGTCTTGCAATTTCTTGAATTCTTTCCTGGAAATATAACCACGGATGTATGCTTGCAACCATCCAATGATTTTGCTCAGACGATCGTCACGTAATTCTTCCATCTGACCTAATACTCCAGCACGGAAGAACACCTATTATATCCCACCAAAAATCCGAAATTAATTTAATTCAAATTATACTATAGAAATGTCGAAAACATTGTTTCGCGAATGGTAATTAAAATGATTGTATAACAATAAAACATAAAATGAAGTGTTTAATTATAGGCACAACTAGGATAACTTAAGAAGTCTTTAGCACCCCTGAGTTCAAATATAGTATCTCTTGTTTTTTTTATATCAATCAAAAATAATTACAGTGAAATAACATTAATTTTATTTTCAGCAATTTCAGCACTCCTAATATTTGTGCTCTAGTTGCGCCTATGTGTATAATACATATGTACGTTGGTTAAAAGCTGGTTTTTTTATATTTTTATTCTATTTTGATTTAAATAAAAAATTACCAATACTGACGTAAATACTGAGAATTGATAAAAAGTGCAAATAAATATCGTACAATTACATTTCATGTGAAATATTCAAATTAAATAGTTCAATAAATTTTTCATATTCTTGGATGATGAAAAATAATTGTACTTAAATACTTCATTTTACGTAGTATTTATTTTGTTTTTTTATTCATTACAACGTTTTGCAACACATAACAAAGCCATAAAAACATAATCAAAAAGCGAAATACAACGGTTAGTAATTACAATATTATGAGTGTTAAGGAACGATGACAATTTTTTTCCTTATAAGTTTATAACTAAACCCTCAATCATTATAAAATTGTAATTTGAATAATTTTTAATAAAATATTTAACAATGACGTTCACAATATTATGATGAAATATTCACATAAAATAGTCTAAAAATATTGAACGTTGACCACGACCTACATATGAGTCCGTGAAATGAACGAATGTTTACAAATTATTTCTTAACCTGTTAGTCTATTATATATCATTAAATGGCGTAATTCCGGAAAATAAAACTATACGCATCTTCGTTAACTATTGTAACTAGTGCAGAATAAAAGGTACTTCAAATAATGACTTTTGGTTGCGTTATTATTGATAAAAATATTTATATATTAATAAACGAAAACATTATTAGACTTATTTAAAATATAATACAAACTAAAATAAGGATTATTATATAATACCTGGGTTTAAAACGAAATTAACCTGTGTACACTTTAATCGCTTTTATTATTGAAACGGGATGATTATTTTCAATTGGAAATGAAAAATAATTAAAGTTTTAAATCATGACTATTGGGAGCATAATAAACGATCGAGTAGAATAGAATTTATTTTGAATACTAAGTTGTCTAAAATGTGTTTCTGTGTGATTTTAACGAATATTTATGAAAATAAGTAAACAAAACTCCATAGTTTTCCAATGTTCTACCAAAATTACGCCACTGTGGATGGTAGTTTTATGATAATTCCATTAATAATGAGCAATGACGTTAATTAATAATATTGTCCTAAACATATACCTTAGTATTACCCAAACGATATTGTTCTGGGTCGAGTTCAATTCCTTCCAAAATTGTTTTTGTCGCTTCTTCGGGCGACATTGAGTCTTTCACACCTTTCGGATACAGTATTTTATATCTTTTGTGGTGTGATGCGAAAGATTTTTTTTTAAAATAAATAGTGGAACATGAAAAAACCAAAAAAACAAGCAAAAATAAAACAAAAGGGTTTTGGTTATATTTTAATTATTATTCAACACATCTAAAGGAATATGTATTTATTTTTCTACTTATTTGTAAATATGTTTCAACGATATTATCTACTACATATGCTTCGCACTACATATACTAAGATCAAATCAAGTGGGCACATGTGCTACATCTAATCTAATATTAGTCAAACATTGATGAGCGTCATTGAAGTAGATTAACCAATTTGTATGTATTTACAACGGCTTCAGTTTATATTAAAACCTAGAGCCCAATATAAAATGTAGCGAAAATTGTCAGCTAAAAGTTGCAATAAGTTTGTGTATAATGAAGCGCAAAATCAAGAAATTATGCAGACAAAAAAAATCCTATTCTTTTTTTATAAACATGCCTTAGTGTGGCCAAGCCTGTATTTATCTGGGTCCAACCCAACGTTTTCCAAAATGACGCCAGCGCATTTCTTTGGGTCGCTCTCCTTTTCCGCCGCAGCAGGAGCTAAGATCTTGTATCTATTGGTTTGTTTATTTGTTTAAATGAAAATTAATCAAAAAAACAAAAAATATTTAAATTATATAACATAACATGTTACATTTCCGGTTGGATTACTTCATAATTATAACACACTACATTGACGCTTATTTAACTGGGTGTGTGGAATAGGATGCTTAGGTAGGGTTGGTAGCACTACATGCCGATAATTAATCAACAAAAAAGGTATTCACTCCTGGGTATCTAAATTAAAATTCGGAATTCTAATGGGAAGTATGTGTAGTTTTCACAAACTGAACTAGCCTTTGTATGTCCGATACGGTAACTCTCCGGATCTAATTCGACTTCCTGAAGACATTTAGACGCTGCGACTTTAGGATCAGATTCGGCAGCCATAGTCGCAGGTGCTAAGATCATGTATCTTTTTATCAAATAAAATTCATAAAAATTGAATATTAGTGATGGTTTTCTTTTTTTAAGTGCTTCGTACAACAACATAATGTATTGTACGATTAATAGAAACAAATTTAAAATGTATAACAATGGGTAATATCTACACTGATTGGTTACTATACCTATTAGGACTTTTTTCTTTTTTTTTTCGAAATACAAAACATGTATGAGTATTATGAATATTTAGAATTTCATATTTTTATATGAAGAATAAATTAATATAAATGTTAATGCTTACCGCAATTTGAAATCTGGGTACACCATTCTGTTAGGAAAACCTTTACGGCAAATACGAATACCTTCAAGTACACCGTTACATGTCAACTGGTGCATTACCAAGTGAGAGTCAATCACACCTAAAACAGAATAAACGTCGTTTCCCGTGTTTTAATCGATCCTTAATCACATGTTACACGTGTACTAGATACATAAACGAAGGTGAAAAACCAATAACTTACCAGGCTGTTTCATTTCGTTGGGAATAATACAACGTACGAAATGAGGTTGGGTACTCTTCAATGTTGTCATCAAGTTGTTCAATTGTTCCTGTGATAATAACACACACGAGTATTATTAAGTGTTTCAAAAATTTCTGGTTTACAGCGAATTCCCTCTCGGGGGATAGAAAACGAAAATACAAATTACGTAACAGATTTACACAAAAACACACATTCAAACGGTTTTTAACTAGGAAATGCAATCGTTGAGTTAGATTATGGATACGCCAAAGTTAAGAAATGTTTAAGTTTTTTATAAAATTATTGTTATAAATCGAAGATAAAAAAAACTAGTACAGACAGAGTGTACAAATGCAGGTATAGGACATCTTCGACATACCTCGCTCACCCCGGCGCAAAACAATTTTTTACTATAGTAATATCGTCAACTCAGAATAAATCCAACTGGACGTATAAAAAATGAGCGGTTCTGAATGATGTTGGGATATTCGTGTTTATATTGTTAAAATACAAACATGTATTGCGAGTATTATCGTGATATTACTGATACTTTATTGAAATATTTGAACCTTTGAGATTAGAAATGTTAATCACGTATGATATAAACCCGACGAGACCTACAGAAAACCAATATATGGACGAAATTATCTGAAAATTATTAACATGTATTCAAGTTTTTAAAAAGGCAATAGTAATAATTTTGAGTTTCCAACGATATTGTTATCAAAGTTATAATTGACGGTATGAAAAGTTTTGCATCGAGGCACAAGGCATAGATTATTACAAACAACAATAAGACTCACTAAGATCAGTAACAAAAAGTAAAAGTGTTGTTATTATAAAGTATTGTATGTATAGTAATTGTAACATTTTTTTTTTTTTTAAATATATTATTAATAGCAAACGATATTAAGTTATATTCAAATTAGATATGCACTAATCTCCAAAAGATTTTGTAGTGCATATTTAATTGACTAGATGTAATACGTGCAACACATATCGATATCCGTTCCATACGGTATTTTAAAATCGACTAGGTAAATAAATATTAATGCTGATTCAACTTATGTCTCAGTAATGGTCTATCTAAAGGTCGTAAAACAATAAACTAGTTCTAATACTACTTTGAGGAATACACAAAAAAATATGCCGAATTTGTAGAGTTTATTTTGCGTCCTTATCAAAATAACTCAATTCGTTGCTGTGATTTTTCAAATCGGCATTTCAATTGATTCAAAAAACAAAAATCAAGACCAGTGTAATTATATTACTGAAGATATACCTTATAGGAAGATGACACAGTGGCGAAACCACCACCCTTCTTTCCACGACCTCCTGTTTATTTGCACAAATATTTTAGAATTTAAAACAAAAAATACCAACGGTAACAATATTATTATTATTATTATTATCAACCCATCATAGTTTATCCTAATCATAATTCGTGTTGGTATTTATATCATCTGTGTTTGCCGAGTGTTTTAGTAGTAAAAAAAAATAACATAACAAAGAAGAAGACAGAAGATTTAACAGTATAATAGTAAGGTAAACAACTATTATGTGCTATTTGCGAAGCAGTTTTACGATTTCACAAAAAAATGAAAAACATGATTTTGTGTAATACTTTGGTAAAATTACCCTGTGTAATGTAGATACGGTCATGAAAGCTGAACCTTTTGTGCGTTTACCACCTGTATTATATATAAAATCCATAATAATTAGGTTTGCATTAATTTTGGTGTAATTATATTTTTAATCAATATCGAATTCTGAGAAAATAATTAGTATGTACGTTCAAAGACGAAATTTAAAATGGAAAAAACTAAAATTATTTACGTTAGAAATCGTGAAATTTCTCAATAACCGAACATAATATACTTGGAAAATCTGTTATAAACATTTTCACAGTTTTAACAAAAAATATTTGAGTGATATGTTTTTAGCCACGCATTGAAAATAAATTGCGTGTTGTTGTCTTGAAGATCTGATTGAAAAAGTGATCATAATTATAGTGTACACGATGATATTTTGAGAAATAAATATAAAGAGTTAACAGATCTAGTTTAATATTAAAAAAATATTACCTTTGCCACCGGCATCAGCAGCACCACCAGATTGGCCTGGATGATCAGCAAAGATCTCTACCAACAACTTATTGGTACCTTTTTTGAATTGATCGACAACAGTGTCGTTCAATGGATCCTTGTTCTTTTCTAACCAACCAGTGATGTTGTATGATACCTAAAACGAAATCGCATAATGTTTATAACGTTAAATCGTCTAACAGAAATATTTTGTAAAAAATAGTAACAAATAATTCTGTTGATTTTGTTTATTAACAAATTAGATTACTTACAACACCAGCATAATGGGCAAGAGCGAAGTGTCCAGGTTGACAACCCGGCTTGGGAGGGGCTGGCTTTCTGAAGTTGGGTGATTTTCCTAAATGGTTTGCGTTCAACTTGTCTTCAAATGTCTTATCCGTGGCTTTGGGGAACATAGATTCTTCCTCAAGAATTGACAAGATACCCATAGGCTATATTTTTTAAATTAAAATCATATCAGACAAGAGATTTAACTGTTTAATAACATGTACGCATTTTAAAAACTTTATGTTATTATTTAAATTATAAAACAACATTACAATATGATTGGATTATGAACTATACGGTAAAAATATTGAATATTTTATTTGTAAATCATTATTTTCGTAATAGTTAAAAATTATTATTATTTTTATAGCATAAAATATACATAACAGAAATGATTTTTACATAAAAGAAAATTCGTATGATTAAAATATTAACGTTTGAAGGTTTTAACCAATGCTTTCACTAATACAAAAATACAAAAATTACAAAAATCTTTTAAATAAATTGCTAAAGTAAAATAAAGTTATTAAAATGCGTTATTAAGTATAATATATCGATAAATCACATATAAAAACCAAATTGTATCATGTCTTGTGTTGTACAATTATATGGATAAAAAAAACATGCAATAATTCTATACTACAAATGTTTGATAATAATAAGATGACAAAATCAGAACGTCAAATGTTCTGATTATTTAATACCTACATGTTGGATGGAAGTTACATCTTCCGGCGTTAAATACTCAATGACCTCACTCCATATATAAATTTAACTATTGTCTTTCAGTGATTATTTTTAGTATTTTATTAACATACTGATATAATACGAATATATTTTCTTTCTAACTGTGTTCATACAAACCTTTTCAATAAGATCAATACATTGCTGCAAATCCATTCCAAAGTCAATAAAGGTCCATTCTATACCTTCACGTTTGTATTCTTCTTGTTCTAATACAAACATGTGATGATTGAAAAACTGTTGCAGTTTTTCATTGGTGAAATTTATGCAAAGCTGTTCGAATCCGTTGAACTGAATGATGCGGATGGATGGGTAAAAAACAAGCAAATACGATTAGCATGCACAATGAAAAAGTATAAAGTAAAACAACATTTAACAAAAATAATAAATTAAAAAAACTTTTTCTATTAATAAACAATATACTGATTTGACGTGTCTTTTGTAGCACGTTTGGGAAAAAACAACTAAAATACTTATGTTATGAAATGTCCTCGTCTGTCTAATGGAGGATCGATCTAAATCACAACGAAATATTTCAACTCAATAACACTCAACCGCCTGCTTCAATACGGGTTACCTTTTCAATAAGTTCAATACAGGCGGCTAAGTCCATTCCGAAATCGATAAAAGCCCATTCAATACCCTCACGTTGGTACTCTTCTTGTTCAAGTACAAACATGTGATGGTTGAAAAACTGTTGTAACTTTTCGTTGGTGAAGTTGATGCAAAGTTGCTCGAAACCGTTGTACTTTAAAATTAGGTAGCAAACAATAAACATGTTAAATGGATGTGATCATGACATATCGTTAATTTAGTTAAACTGGTCTGGATATTACAATGGATAACCTGGTATACTATGGTCAACTCAACTGTTATGATTACAGGTATACTAATCTTACTAACAGATGGATAAAATAGCATACATTATGGTACTGGAAAATATATAAAGGGCGTAAAATATGATCATTATACACGATAGGGTACGTTTATAGGTATGGTATGGATCAAAATAATGATGTCTACGGGAAAAAAACTAAAAAAAAAAAAAAAAAACTCTTACCAATATTTCTCGAAATATTCTTTCGTCGTACATCGAAGTACAATGAACAACTATAGTTCTAGGGACGACTCAATTGAGGATTGGAAATCAAACACAATAAATTCACATAATAAGTAAAGCTTTCCGAACATGTTTCGAAGTACCTTTTCGATCAAATCGATACAAGCTAACAAGTCCATTCCGAAATCAATAAAAGCCCAGTTGATACCCTCCTTTTTGTATTCTTCTTGTTCCAACACAAACATGTGATGGTTGAAAAACTGTTGAAGTCTCTCGTTGGTGAAGTTAATACACAGTTGTTCGAAACCATTGTACTATGTTTATCAAATTTATAATTTTTAATTTCATAATAAATTAAGTATTTTATATAGGTTATATATTTTATATAGGTATATTCGTATATTATTTAAATAATAATAAGTTCTTATAAACAATGTTTTTTTCAACTCTTGATTATTATGATAGTTATAGCAATAACTAATAGTTTAGCAATAACAATTTTGCTAAATTTAAATGAGTACGAAAAAAATTAAGAATAATTGAGAAATAAGCAGAATGATATCGAATAAAAATATATTCGAATTTAAGGAATGCATGATTTTATCTATTCGATAAAATAAATACACAATAAATAATACGTAGAATTTAAGGATGTAAGAATTTTAAATTAATAATATAAATTTAAAAATGAACATTTCATTAATTTGAATGTACTCTACTATAATAATATACAATGCAGTAGCATTTGTATTATAATAATTATAATAGAGTACAAACATAAGGATACTCACGTCAAAAATTTCAAAACCAGCAATATCCAGTACACCAATGAAATGTTGACGTTTTTGTTGTGTGTCCAAAGTTTCGTTACATTTTTTTACTAAGAACTTGAAAAGTCTGTCGAACATACCCTTAGACATAGCACCTACAGAGTATGAAACCTATGGAAACAAAAACAATGATTTATGATTAAACACGTATTTTAATGTCCTGGAGTAGTATTATAAAGTTATATACATCGACAAACTTACTTGGTTCATGTTACGACCTTGTGTGACGAATTCGTTTCCTACTTTGATTCTGGGTTTCAGCAAGTTTTTGTACAAATCATCGCAGTCTACGCCCAATAATTTCGCAACACGAGCACCCTCCTATAAATATCAATCAAATGTGGTTTTATAGATGTTAAGAAAAAATAAATAATTTATGTCGTCATTACTTCAGTTCCATCGGCTTCAGCTTGTTCCTCACGACCACGTTGTTTGAACTTCATACCACCCATGTGCATGACAGCAGCAGTAATTTTATAGATGTCGTTCTTTTCTTCTTCGGTAAAACCGAGTACATCGAAAGCTTGCTATTGTTTTAATAAAATGTATACAAAAATGCAATTAGTTAAGAAACAATTTTAAATGTCATTAATTCAATTTAGATACTTGAAAAAAAAACCATTAAGGTAATGAAAAAAATATGTCCAATGAACCATTAGACTTATTTTTCTTGTGTAAAAATAAAAAAAAAAATAAAAAAAATAAAATAAAATAAATAAATAATTAGGAAAGAATATGAATGGAGGAAAAGTTGAAGGTTGTCTTAGATTTGAGTCAAAAAGCAAATTCAGTCCAAGTCGACAGGCTTGTACAAGAAGCAAAATACAAAACCTAAGCAAGGATACACAAAAGCTTATAAAAAAGCTAAATAAAAAATGTATATATATATATTGTAAACTTACCCTCACTTAATCAAAATACAAAATACAAGTGAGGAATTTTTTGAAAATATCATATCTTATTAAAAATGAAAAATAAATAAATAATATTGTATACAAGTATAATAATCAATAATTTTCATGTTAAATGAAGCTAAGCTGAAAAAGCTATATCCGATCGTAATGACAAATATAAATATATATACGAAATTCACTGTTCTGTTCGATCTATATTGAGAAATTTCATCAATCATCATATTTCATGCATATTTTATAATTGTGTAGAAATATAACTCACATCGGTAAGTTGAAATTCCTCTCCATCATCCATTCCGGGAATACTGATTTTTCCTTGGGATACATTGTTGTAATCATAGATGTTATCAGATAACATACACATTTCTGTTAAAGTTAAAGTAAGCGACTTCAATTAGGCCAATAGTATATTATACTGTTTACGAAGAAAATATACACATACACATTACACATACTAACATAGATAAAATAGTATACTATAAATATAAAATTTACACAAACACTACAACAATCATAACCGTCGAAAATGTATTCAAAAATAACTTGTATAATGCGTTTCTGTTTTCATAAATATTAAACAAAATCCTTAATTTTATTTGAATAAATAATACATTTACGACATTTACCATTGCAGAGTCTTACTAATATATGCGTGCTAACATACACAATAACATAATAATATTTGGACAATACAAAGCATGGCGCTAAAATTCAACACTAAAATGTTGAAAAAAGTAACAATAACACCCAAAATGTATAATTAATACCTTTAATTAATGTACGGTTTAGAAAAATTATATATTAGTCATTAATATATCCTCCTCTGGAAACCTATATCGCATTTAATTGGCACAGTTATGCTAATAAAAATATTCCTTATCACATAGTTTATGTAAAGCACCTACACCAACCACTTACATCGGTTATTTGAAATTCTTCACCGTCATTAACTCCAGATATTCGAGTTTTACCCTGGCTAATGTAATGGTAGTCTGATATTCGATTACTCAAATAAGTCATTTCTGCGTGCAAAGTGCATAAACAGTTATTATCACAAAATCATAAAAAGTCCAGAACAAACAATAGTTATTATTATATGAAATATAGTTAATTATACACCGTGAAGATTTCAATTTGCATATTATAAATGTACAATAGATTTCAGTTCAAATACATATTATTAATTGTACACTGCTGATAGTCACAATATAATTTAGCCAAAACAATATCAAGCTGCTTGGTAGGTATTCAAAGGTTATATGTTGTCACATTGATGGTAGTAGAAGGATTCGAAAGGATATTTGTTTGGAATGCTCATTTAATATTTTTTTATAATCGTCAAACATTTGTACGGTTCGTGTTAGCAAGCACTTATGATATTCAACATTTTGAATGAAACAATAATCATCCGAAATGAGCATTACCAAACGACAATGGAAGAGTAGAGAAGGAAAGACTTACATCAGTAATGATGAACTCTTCTCCGTCATCTAGGCCAGGTATACTAGTCTTTCCTTGGCTGACGAAATGGTAATCGTTTACATTGTTGGACAGGAGACACATTTCTGGTTAAAAAAACAAACCCCATTTGTCATGCATTGGGTTTAACGAGTAAAATCAATATAAAAGGCAATCTAATATATCTCATTCAATAAACACATCCGGGTTCAAATCAATACTATTTGTACTACATAAAGGGCGAAAAATTTCAGAAGTCTGACATGTTAAAATCGGTACACCGGTAAGTGTCAAAGTGATATTAAGCGACTCGCATCTTAGTAGTTTAAATCTTAAAATCACTTGTTTTAAAAACACATGCAAGACTTCTGGAATCATTAATAATTTATCGTGAAAACGGTGCTTAATTTAAGTTATGGTAATAATATCCGTAAATAAATAGTACCATATATAATCAGCAGAGTATGGATCTTCGTAAAATAAATGTTAGAATTAAGTTAAAAATCAACTAAATAAACCATTCACAGTTTGAGTCAAAAATGGTTTGCGGTACATAGACCACATATACTATGGTTCGATTTTTGAACATGGGACTGAAAATGGTTAAAACTAAAAATACTTATATACACGATTACAACTACTGTCATACAATTGGTTGATCCGTTTATGTACATAATATAAAAACAAACAGTTCGAGACCATGCTGACCATCAGTATAACATGATGTGGAAATAATATTACAGTCATATTGTAATATGTAGGCAATATGTAGGCGCCTGTACTAGTTATGTAATGTACGGCTGGTTTTTTATTTACATACTGCGATCACTCGTAATGAGTTTTCTAAAATAAAAATAAAAATAAAAAAAAACGCATCTATTCTACGTCATCTACGTATGCTAAGACGTCCAGCGTTTCGACGTTATCAATTGTATAGGTATGAGGAGAGATGCGGACAAGGAAAGTTCGTAGAAATCAGGAAAAAGACCGATTTATAGGTTCTTACGTCGGTCAATGTGAATTCTTCTCCGTCATCCATACCGGGAATAGTGGTTTTTCCCTGTGCTACGTAGTAATAGTCTTGGATATTGTCACTCAGCATGCACATTTCTGTGTTCAACAACCGGTTAGTTATTTGGGTTCAAAAATGGTTAATATCGAATAGACTAAGATTTCATTTGCCAACGTTTTAGTCGTGATAACTCGACCGTAAAATATTTTCACTATATTACCTCCCCGTGATTTAACCTCCTTTATGTGTATATACATTTGTATATCTATATATGTATATACAGATATAAATATATACTGTGTATGAGAGCATTTATAAAATTTAATTAAATTGTAGTAAAATTATAATAATTAATAAACGGGAAAAAATATTTTTTCAACATGAGAAAAAATATTTTTCTGATTGTGTTCGACAATACCTTTTACGCCTTTCACTGATCCAGACATCATTTGGTAGAAAATGTGATAAGATCTTTCCAGAGCTTGTTGAGAGATGACACGAGCCTTTTCCAATAGATCTATAATGATAAACGTTTAGGCATTAAACATTGGATCCTGTTCGCACTCGGGCTTATCAACGCAACAGTATGAGTACATAGATTATAAATTATATACTAATAGGTAGAAATGTTGATGTGTTGTACTTACAAGTTTCGATATCAG
Organism: Sipha flava; assembly: GCF_003268045.1. Taxonomy (NCBI): domain Eukaryota; kingdom Metazoa; phylum Arthropoda; class Insecta; order Hemiptera; family Aphididae; genus Sipha; species Sipha flava. The sequence goes on from NW_020273058.1 coordinate 416,901, forward strand.
CTCCGGCCAATTTTCCAGAGGGACCGAAATGAATACGGATGAATTTACCCTAAATATCAGAAAAATATACATTATTAGCATCGTATGTAATATCAACGTATTGGTAATATATAAATGATCAACTTACGAAACGTGAAGAGTTGTCATTACGGACGGTCTTAGCGTTACCAAAGGCTTCCAATACCGGGTTAGTTTGGACAACTTGATCTTCCAAGGAACCCTATCGCACAAAATTAGTCATGATGATTGAAACACATTGTAATGAGCAAAGCGAGTAAATGTTTTTAAGTTACCTTCTTCTTGACACCACCAGCAGCTTCCTCTTCTTTCTTGGTACTAGCTCCTACGGTGGCGAAGTACGCAATTACCTTCTTCGTGTTCTCAGTTTTTCCTGCTCCAGATTCTCCACTACATAACATAATACAAAATTAAAACCCAGAAACTAAAATTATTATCTTAAGTATAAACTTACGTAATCAACATAGATTGGTTTTCTTTGTCTAGAAAAAACAAACAAATATTCGTTATAATAATATAAGTTATTCATTTAAAAATTATAATTAGAGTAATTACAGTAATAATTAATTTAATGGAAAATATTCTTGGTCATACGTTTGATATATTTGCTATCACAATTTTACAACGGTTTGTAGAGTATAGTGAATTTCCAATAGAATAATTTCCAATGAAATTTTAGGACAATAACTTTAACTTAAATATTTTAACTAACTTGTAAGCATGTTAACATATGCGCCGTCAGAAATAGCGAAGATGTGAGGTGGGACTTCATTTCTCCTCTTGCCTCTGTACAACTTGGCGCAACGGTTGGTGTATACTGGGAACCTTTTGTAAGGATTGATAGCAACACAGAACAAACCAGAGTAGGTCTATAAAAAGTATATGTTCTCGTTATTAATGTATTGATATTGATCGTACATAATACAAATATGCAATCATCGAATAAGAGATAATTTTTGTGTTTCATTGAAAAATAATTATATACTTTGAAAAAATCATAATATACAATATTAGTGTATACGATTTCGTAAATTTTAATTAGTGTTCCCAGATATCAAATTTATATTATAATCAAGAGTAATTACAACAAAAAGTATCTCTTATAAATAAAAAAGTACAACAATTCTAATCTAATTTCATTAAAAATCAATCTACTACAATTATTACAATCTACTAAACATCTAAGAAACTAATCAAATCAAAATTTACTATATGTAAAGCCAATAGGTGTTCACCTAAGCTGTCGATCCAATGTCCTTTTATGGTCGACAGCCACAGCAAAAAAAAAAAAAACGAACACATAGGATAGGTTTTTCATCAACTAATTATTTATAATCATTATTATCGGAATACTATAGTTTAATTAATAAGGATATATAGCTCATTTGATGAAGTTCAATTTTAAATTTGGAAATTTGATCGTAAAAGTTTACTAATTATTCTATTATATAATAACAATTAGGTAATGAGTATTAAGTATTAATAAACACAATGCAATTCAAAGAAAATTAACTAAATATGATGAGAAAAATGTGTGTCTTATAGTAATAACAAAAAAGTTGCAATGTATTTATAGATATTTATACGTTAATACGGCATATTCAAAAATGTCTTTGAATTGAAATGTATATTTGTAGATAATTATGTATTAATTTAAAAATTGTATTCTTGTATTTTATTAAGATTATTTTAGGAAATAGGATAGTTGAGGAGTATACCAAACGGGTTTCAAAATTCAAAAACATGGCGCTCGTAGCCACCTTCATTGGCAACCCCAAAACTTACGTAAATGAGTTTATGGTAATATCTTTGTTTCAAGTTATGCAATACGGAAGCGTCGTTCAAATATGTCAAATTTGACATATCCTCGCATTTTTCAAACTTCGGTGGGTTCACTTGACCCACTTGGTCCTTTTTAAAATCTTTCACCTGGCATACCATAGAAAACGTAAATTAGTAAAATTGGTATTGGTACTTACGTAAATCAATTTGCAGTAGTATCGCTGCCTTAAGTTGTGCAATACACTGGCATCATTTAGGTAAGTCATGTCAGCCATGTCTTCGGTTTTGTCGAATTTGGGTGGGTTCACAGGATACACATTATCTTTTTTGAACGATTTCTCCTATTCGATCCAAAATACAGTGTGTAACATTGAAATTGAAACAATTTTTATCTCATACAAAACTTCTCTTCAGGCTCTTCCATTTATCCTTTTATCCTCTTTACTTTATTGTAACTTATTCAATGGTATTTTTACAAGAATTTTTATTATAACATTATAGAACTACATATTATAAATTAAAAACGATATATATATATATGATATAAGTTATTCATAAGATTCTAATCAATTTACAACGTAAAAAGTATTCGAATATATTATTTATTTTTACTTCGGTAAATTTCTAATAATTAATTAACGATAAAAATAAAATATTAAATATGAATGGTAATTTGTAGTTAATAATTTTCAATTAAATTAAAATAAATGATTGCAATTAATTTCTAAAAGCTGTTTAATATCGATTCATAATATATTATGTTTTCACTTAATGCACATGGAATTAAATTAAATAATACAATTTAAACAAATTCTAATAACTTTATCGTTAAAATAATAATTTTATGTTTTGTTTATTTCGGACGGCGATGAAATGCTTTGCATAATGTAAAAATAAAATTAATAATGTTTTAAAATCGTATATCTGTACTAGAAACAAACTATGCATATATATCATATTCAATAAATCTAAATCGCTTGATTCGAAAATAAAAATAAATGTTTAAATTATTATGAAAGACTCACATCTCCGCTGGGCAGAGCAACCGTGACCAAATCACCCTTGGTTCCTCTGATTTCTCCCTGGACGAAACCATCCTGTTCATCAGGTACCCAGCAAGCCTTCTTGGCATCGTAGGGTTTGGTCTGATCGATTCTCTTTTGTTCGAGAGATACGAACAAATATGGGGTTGGATCTGGGTCATCACCTTCTTGTTTAACTACACGCGGCATTTTTGTAGTCTTAAGAGGTAAGGTAAAATAAACGAAACGATTTGTTCGGTTTCACGTCACACACCTATTTTATTTAGAGTGTTATTTGCGACACACCTATAAAAAAAAAATTCAATCAGTTAAACGTGTTTGTGGTAATCATATACTGACACGAGTTAAGTATTGCTGACACTCGAATCCGATGGAAGAAATGGAAGAAAAAAAAGATTGTACCGTTGCATCGAAGCGGAAAAAAAATTCGTGGAATAGAATCGAAGAACGATAAAACGATTGAATGAAAAATAATTTTGAGTTAAGAATGAGTTAAGAAGTTCGTCGATTTAAGTGTCGGCAAACCGGAACTCGATAACCGTTTAACGTGCAACGAAAATAACACACAAAAATCTAAAAGCCACACGAAGATATGTTAAGTGACACGTTTTTTTTTTTTTCTTTTTATAAACTTATTTAAAGCGAAAAACGTTTTATTGCATATTTGAGGTTCCTGGAGGTGCGCGTATTATTAGACGGCTCGGGAGCCGGAGCCAAATAACGTGCAGACCCGGGTGGAAACACCGCGGGCGACCGAAATAGATCGAACGGGAAACGAACCGCGCGAAACGCCCGTGTTTTCGGTATTCGATTATCGACGGACGGCAACAGCTATCCGCAACGGTCACTTACTGAAATGGATCGGTTGTGTGGAAAATGTTCGATTTTTTTCAAACGCTCGGACGTTATTGTTCGACGACGATGACGACGACGACGCACCGATCGCGACGTATTTATTAGAAGACCGGTCGCTCCCAAAACAACCGGAGGAGACACGCGGACCGTTTCGAGCGATCGGAGGAACTAAATTTGAATTACGGGAAAAAAGAGAAAAATCGGACAATCGTTCATGTGTCGCGCGAGTCGGAAGACGGTTCGGCTGGAACTACTACACTTGCGCGCCGATTTTCGTGTACACTAGAGAGACGATGAATAATATTAGAAATATAATTGCGACTGTTGGACGGCGTCCAGAATGTTTTAGCCCGATTGAAATACGACACGCGTCGGCCTAGTTTTCGCGGAAAAAATAAAATAACCACAACAATCCTATTAATAGACCGTGCGGATCGAACACGTCGCGGCTACCGCGGTCGAACGGCAGCAGCCGGCGGCACCACCACCATCACCACCGCCGCTTCACCGGTGCGCGGTTACCACCGGTGACCCGGTCACGGGCGGACAGGTTCAAATATTATATGAATCATATTACCGGATTCCTCGGGGTTTGCGGCGGCGGCCATCGGTGAATGGAACGCAACGTACCGGGTGAGCCTTTGATTATTTGATGCGCGCCCGCGCAGAACACTGTTACAATACTATCGCGTTTGGTGTGTTAAACAAACAAAACAAAAACGAAAAATCGCGCACGTGATATTATCATGATTACATATCGAATTAAAGTTTGTTAAAAAAAAAAAAAATAAAATAAGCGGTCCGTTGCGAGAAACACTTTAAGAACGATTACAGAGAGTCGTATACTATGTAATATATCATTATCACGGACGCGATTTTGCGGTCGGGTTGTTAACACGTAGAAGTCACCAGAGAAAAACAAAAAAAAAAAAAAAAACAAAAAAAAATTAATTCGAAAAAGAAAACTAAAACTTTCACAAAAAAAAAAAAACACACTTTGAAAATGTACTGATTACTATACGACAGCAGCTGAGCGCGTACCGCCGTGCGAGTAAGAAGTATAACGAGTCGACTGTTGTTTACAACAATCGTTGAAAAGCGAAAGTTCGTATTAAAAAGCAGTTATATCTGAGTCTTTTTTAAAAAAAAAAAAAAAAAACCAAAATTAAAATGAACAACACTGCGCTGCGTATCTCTACGGTTGTGAGTTTGCGTATGCGTATGTGTGTCCGAAGTGCGTATAATGAGGTACCTACTCGGCGGTTCAGACGTAGAATGAATGGGATTGTGTCGGAGTTTGAGCATGTGAAAAACCCTAGTCCCCCACCACGACGACCGGTCGTATCCTTGGACGTTTTTTCTATTTCGGTCTCGAGTGCTGCGGGCCGCCGTCTGCAACGCGATCCCTGTGCCCGTCACAAACTCCATGATTGGTCAAATGGCCATGCCGCAGCCGCCGCACAGTCACCACCACTGCCGCCGCGGTCATCGCGGCCAAAGATGTGTCGCGCCTCGGCCGGGACAGGGTCCATTTTTAGAAGGACTGCCACCACCGCTAGAGAACCATCATCATCATCATCATCATCGCCGTCTTCGTCGTCGTCATCTTTCGTAAACGGTCGCACGGCCGACAGGATTTCGTTTCAAATATAATAATTTTGATGTATTACAATTATTATTATCATATTTTTTCTCTTTCCATTATTTTTCTTGGTCTTTGTTACACGATTAATTCTCATATCTTTTCTCTTAGTCACCGTCTCCATGCCCACACCCGCAATGCATTCTGATCATTTTTTCGCATCACGCTGTGTGCGCGGGAGACGACGCGGCCGTCCCTCCGACCATCCGTCCAACGTTACACGGCATGCATTTCAACCCGAAACGCGTTACATACTTTCGCCCGCACCTGTAGTCTCGTCCCACGTAAGCCACATTGCATCATATGGTTTAAAATCATAACGGATCAATTAACCCGACGACAGTAAATGGGATAATTGTCCGCGCCAGGACCTCATTCGACGACGCACGTACACGCGCACATTCCACGGGTACCGATCTTTTTCGCTCTTTCCTCATTCTTCGTCTTCCTCTCAATCTCCTTCGTTCCTTCCGTCGAGTACGCGCTGCCGTCGTTTTTCGATTCACACACTCGTGGTCCGTCCGGAGTATTACTTCGCTCAAAGGATTCTCCACACGTACACGTACACACAAACACACACACGTATACATAATAGCTGGTGGATAAAATTTTTCCTGTTCTCGGCGATCCGCACGGGTCTTGAAAATAATTTCACAGTGCTCGTCATAAATAATATATCTGTTTATGTTAGAGGTATGATTTATTTTATTTTATTATTATTATAGGACTTTTGCCCGTCGTCTTAGCCCTAAGCGTTAGTAACAGAATGTGTGCACAACAGTGAGCTGTTCTCAAGCACAACGTAAATATTACTATATGGAAATTGATATTTTAAAACTCAAATAAAATTTATCCATCTGATCTCTTTCGGCGGCGCAGTGCTAGTCTATTTGACTAATGAAATATGAACGAATCCAGTATTCCTATAGGTACAAACAATTTTTTTTTTTTTTTTTAAAGACCTTTTATTAAAAGTACGTATTATATAACACAGTATTGTTCTATTAGTTTAATATTCTCAAACATTTCTGTATATGATTTAATTGTATGCAACCATTTTTCACATAAAGAACTCGCTCGTGGTGTTTTTAATTCAATTTCTCAATTCTCATCTTTGTACAATGATCAAATTATTCAAATATCTTTCATCCATCAAGTAAAAATACTGTTGAATGAATAGTTCTTATTAAAATATAAATTCCAGATTTTAATGAGATCCGTTCGTTCAAATTTAGCGTGAAAAAAATAACCGGTGAAGTCTTTATTAAACAGTAATGTTAAATTTGAATGACTTTTTTAAATATAAAACGTTTATTATGTAAATACAACAGAAATATTATTACCCAAATACATTAAACATAATTGTACAAATTATAAATAATTGCATCTAATAATTTTAAATATAATACAAAAATCAACGAACCCAATTATAAATAAACTATCGACTATGTTTTTTAATATATATTTCTTTAATCATAATTTTAAATACGTAATAACATTGTGAAATTAGTTTATTTTATTACGAAGTAATAATATTGTTCATAAGCAATGTATATTATACACGTTATTTTTTATTACTTCTGTGGTACCTATTCAATTACCTGATGTTTTGTTGCTTTCAATTTATTTTTAATTATGGGCGATAATACATTTATTACCAACACGGTATTGATCTTAATAAATTATAATGTAAATTATAAAATTACTCACTCATTCGGATTAAATAATTATCTGATAATTATATTGTAAAACATTATATTAATATTAATATTGTAAAATTGTATAATATGTATGATTTCATTATAATTATAACCTAAAAAAATTCATTAAATAAATTACCATAAAAAAAACATAAAAGCTAATAAGTTTCTCCTGGATAATTGTGTAATCCTTATCTAAAAATTAAACGTTAATTAAATTGAATACGCTTTGAGGTGTCTTAATCAATAGTTCTGAAAACGAATTTATTTTACTTCTTAAAAACATCAATAATTCCATTAATATTTCCATTCTTCATATTTAACACTATTATTATCGCGAATCCATGAAAAAAAGTTATTAAACTGTAAAAATAACAAATACTATTATCACTTTCTATTAACTAGGTACTATAACGGATTTATAGCTATTAATAACTATTATTTTGACCTATTAAAGTCCATAATATTAAATAACTTTAAATATTATACGTTATTTATTGTGAGTAGTTGATTATTTTTAGAACGTTATTTTTTATCTTCATTAGGTCTATAAGTAATCCAAATCTTATATAATAATATAAGTACCTATTGATGATTCTAAGGTAAAGTTATTTTTTAAAAAAACATAAAATGAAAATGAAATGAAAATGTTTTTTTCATAATTTACTGGCATAAATCACTGTTATTATGTTGAATACAACAATTTCTGTAAATTAAAATAAGTACCTTTTTTATTTAATACTTTTTTTTTAAAAGTATTATTATTACTTTTATTTCTAATTATTAGAAATAATATAAATTAATTGTAAGACAACCATTACCAATAGTAATTTTTTTAAAAGGAAGCAATAAGATATTTAAAAGTCTATTATCAATAAGTAATTTATATTTTAACATATACACATATATAGTGAATATATACATTCATAACAATTTTTAAAAAAATATATGTTTATGAAATGTTAGTAGACTAGTGCTTATAATTATAAATTATAACGGATGAATAATAAAATGTTCTAATATATTAATTTAAACCGAACAAGTGTTTTTTTTCATATAGCATATATGTACTGATATTCATTTTTTTTAACAGTATGGTTTTTTTTTCTTAAAGCCTATGTATAACAAAATATTGAATATTATATTACATGTTTTATGAATATTTCATTATCCATTATAAAGATGAAAACATCAAATGAAAAATATTACGACAAGAAATATCGTACGTCTATTTAATGTGTTTTTCAACCACTGGAGACTAAAATTAATACTGTCAACTTCTGCGGGATACATCTATTTTTGTAAATGTACAACGATCTGCAACATTAAAGAGAATAGCAGTCGTGGCAATCCTTCGCATGGACATTAGACTAATTAAAAATATATGTTTAACTAAAGATTTTTATTTTTTTTATCCAATGGATTCTAAGTTATATATTCTTGTTTAATCGCTAGTCATTTACACGCTGACATTTGTTTATAACATATGTATTTCGTTTTATCTCCGTAAGAATTTTACATTTAATTAGCTTCACGATTTAGCATATACAATTGCGAGTATTATAAGCTTAAATTGAATGCATAAAATCCACTAACTGTGCAAATAAACGTTTTCCTCAATTAATCTTTTCCCTTGTGATCTATATAAAAAAAATATGTTAAAGAAAAATATTGTAAGACGATTACAATACTATAATATAGGTAGTGCTACCATGTACCTATATTAAAAAGCCTTTTTATGCTTAGGTACTTTAAGTCCCCCTAAAACTCTAAAAGTCTTTTAGTATGATGGTAAAATATTATATTTATCTATATGTATGTTAAATGTATGTAATACATAAGACTTATTTTGTCGAGCAGAAATATTTAATTTTATTTTTATTTGTTCGTCAAATTCGGTTTTAACGCAAAAAAAGTAGTAACAAAACAATAATAAATAAGTATGTATTATAAAAACGAATAAATCGTTCATGGAGAATGGTCAGAGACCTTGCGATTTCTAATTAAAGAATAGAGAGTATATAAAATTCCACATTCAAGCCTATACCTCACCAATGAGACGAGCACTTTAATTAGAGTCATATGACCTTGTGAATTCCTCATGAACCATTTATGTGTATACAGAGCGTCTGAAAAGAATTTGAACTTTTACTTATAAGGCAATTGATATTATATTTTAAATCACAGTTGATTGAAAAATGTTATTTACCTGAAGAAGTTAATTTTAATTTAGTCTACACAACCAAATATTTGTACGTCTTTAATAATACCTGTACAACATATAATATTTAAAGCTCTACTTTTAAACCTTGAAATTATACGCACTGCGAGTATAAGTACTTTCTTGATGGGGTTTCACATTTTAGTATAGGTAGGCAAGATTCATATATTCATGATCCGAGATTGTAAAAAAATAAATTTCCATCTATATTTAGATAAATAGTTCTAAAAATAATGTTAAAACAACAGAGCCGCAAGAGTGATATTTAAATTTCTTAAAATGGACAGCTCTTATGTGGCCAAATTTTAGAAACATATAATAGGATTTAAAAAAATGTATACAATTTTATATTTGTAGTATTATTTTTATAAGCCAAATTTAACAGGTACATAAATATAAAATACTACAAGCCCATGTGCAAATATAGTAATGTTAACCATTAATTTAAAATAATAATAAGTATGAGAAAGAGACACAAAGTAAACTGAAATATAAATGACAATTAATTTTTAACCGTTTCATACTAAATCGTGCACACTTATTTTTTCGTAAAAACTGAAAGTTTAAAAAATTAAAAACTATAATTTAATTATGAAGAATATCACGACTGGTAGATAATTTATAATTTTATCAAAAACTAGGTAAAATGATTAAAAAATTAAACTGATAATCTTATCCATTGAAATTCTATAAGTGTTATACATTTTACATGGCTTTATTTATAAAACGTTTATTTTGCCCTTAAAATCATTATTAAAATCAAAATATTATGCACGAACGAAAATAAAAAAAATATTATAAAGTTACGAATAAAATCTACGCTTATTCGTTAGACATATATACGACATTGATACATTTTACTGGCGTGAATTTCAATATGATACATGGTGGAATAAGCTAAAATAAAATAATATGAACTATAATAATAATTTTTTTTAACCAACATTGAAATCTTAAACGAACGTGCTTACACACGCACGCACGCACGCACGCACGCACAAAAAAAAGTATTCCCGTCTGTCAAATACGCATCACATTATACAGCACACAATCATATACGCATCGCTTCGTGTGAGTATATAACTTGATCCTATGAAATTTTAATAAAAATATGTACCTATTAAAAAAAAACCTACTAAAAGTTACTGATTTGAGTGCTTTCAATCAACAATGGCAATCTTCCAGTGTTACGTGTAATAACCGTCTTTGCCTATGCAAAGGCCCTTGAACACACAGAGTTTAGGCGCCCTTTTAGAACCAAAAGTATGATTATTATTACACATTACCTTCTAATTTCTAAGTTATAACAAACATTTAGAATTTAAAAAGAAATTTTTAGACCTACCTCTTTGTTAAAAAACTAATCGTCGATAAGTTCATTATCAATATCAATTAGATAAATAACTTTGTAGCCGCCTAATACGTCGTTAACTTGTTGTTAATCAAATTTATCGCTAAATGAAGTATTTGCCGTATTTATAGCATTTAAATTTTGAGTTGAATATTATTTAATAAATATAATTTTTAAATTATAACTTATTAAAGCCTGACAGTCAAATATTCATTCAAGATAGGTTGCGCCAATACGTTAAAACATATAGATGTAAATCATATATTTCGAAGCCTCCGTCGGTCAGGGACCCTGGGACCGTGCCCCGCGTGCTCTTATAGTAAAGATAGCATTACGTGTTATTATATAACTCTCACCGTAAACGTAGTGCTCATACATTAGGAGATATTCGGGTGAGTGCGTGTGTACGTGGACGCTAAAAGGACTTTGACCGTGCGAAAGGTCATAGAAACCATAAACAATAGTACGCCAAACCCGTTCGACCACTGTGTCGAGGAAAAAACACAACTTCGTTCACTGGCAGTGGCGTGCCCAGAGGGTAGGCCTAGCAGGCTCGAACCTAGCTTGTTTCCAAATAGTTATTATTCATATTTTTAACATCATTATTATTTACTTTTCAATAACTTTCAATATTATTTACAAGTCATACAGTAGGATTTGTGATATATATTATATTTAAGATCATTTTTTTTTCTAATTAAATTTAATGTATTTTAAATTTAAATGTTATGAAAAGTTTAGGAATAATAAAATAATGTGCACCTATGTAAATGTAAACAATTATACCTGGGCCTGTCCTACATTTCGATCATGTCCACGCATCTGTACACACGCTTCTCGGGTGCCTCGATTTTGGTGCTGTACGGAGAACGCTAAAGCTTGGTAGCAGTGGCGTTTAGCAACGGTTCCGTCGATCAGCTACAATACGTTATGAATAATAGGCGTGTCTAAAAACGAATTTCACATTATCGCTGTAATATCCCCGGCTGGTCCGGAAGGCCGCTTCAAAAGTGTACGCTTTTGACCGACATGTACACGCACAAGGGAAATCTCAACATCACCAGAACTGACCGGAATTCCGTTTGCAACGCACGACACGACTCGTCGAAAAGTGTCGAACACGGTTGTCACGAAGTAAATTCGTAAAGACTTGTTTTATTGCATTTCTACCGTGGCCGTCGAGCGAAAAAACACACGGAATCGCCGCACCGACTTTTATGACGTATACGATACATTTTCAAATTCACGTTGATCCGCAGCGACTAAAATAGTTTGACGTAAAAGAATAGTGGAATTAAAAATTAAATCGAAATCAAAAAAAATGTTTAAATATAAAATTGCGCAACAACAATAATTATAATAGCGATCATTTGACGTGGGCAGCTGTCATACGTCAATCGCTAAATCGATCCTCCATTTCACTACATCGTCTTACCCAGTGTACAGTCCCCTGAAGCACTTTTTATAAGGGATAAGGGAAACATTCCTATGTGGTTTGTCGTCTGGTTCGTACTACCACGGTCACAGAGCGTGCTGTGTCTGTTTCACCATAAAATATGATCCCACAGTTTTGCATTTAAAACGGTTCAGAGCACTCTGTTTTTTTCGCCGGTAACCGAAAACCCAATTATTCGCTATGCGGAAACAAACATGTTACGTAACTCACGACTTACAATAGGTGTTAACTGGACAAGGTCAAATTGCATAGATTTCCGTCGAATTACATTCTGGTCAATAAATGTTCAATATGCACCTGAAATTTATATATACAATAATAATTCATATATACGAGTTAATAATCCTTCTTAAAAATTAATGTTAATAATAACTGAAACTTACACAATTTAATAACATCAGTTTGGTAATTATTTTCGGAGTATATAATCTTCATTTTTTTTCTATTTCGTTATATGTGTTCATGTGACCAGTGTTAAACTTTCTATTCTAATAATACAAACTTAGAATTTTAATTTTTTTATGACGCAGGTAAAAACGAACAGCGTTTTATTTAGTGCAGAAAACGGTTTGTTACCGGTTTTTAAACCTAGTGCAATTCGAACACTTTGGTTCGAAGTTAGGAGTGTCACATTACATTACCACTACATTACCGAAAATTACCGAAATAATTTAATAAGTTTATTTATAATTAATGTACGTTTATAAATAACTATAATTAATAATGATGACGATGTGAAATTGTCTTTGCTTTTAACTACACTTGCCCTGAAATTGTATGATATATACAATAATTACGTAGATATATATTAATGAACAACCAGCCATAAATCCCTGACGAGATCCCAACGCCTTTGTGTTCTATAATAAAATATAAATTTTTTTTTTCCCCGGACTTATTCCAGTTACGAGGTCCACCAAAATATGAAATGAAACATATAAATATTTTGCAATATTAACTACCGATTTATCTGGTTACCCATGTTTTTTTTTTTATTATACGTGTGTCGTACGAAATACATAATATAAACTGGCGGTAACCAACCGAATCTAATCGCTGATATATTATCGGCAGACGGCAGTTACTTTAATCTAACTTATTTAACAATAAAAATGACTAACTATAAATCTACAAATTCCGTGTATTATTATCGGTCAGTTAGGAAAACTGTTACTAATAGTGTACGTAATATCTCTGAACATGAAAAGATACTAGATACAAGCCGAAAAATATTTAAATACAAGATGCAATTATCTCAGTAATAATAAGAGTAATAGTGACATAAAAAGATACGACAGGCCTTTATTTTTACATGCAGTGCTCCCTCTAGTGTACCATGTGCCACTACGTGAAACACATCATGGCATTTCCAAAAGCAATACATGCATGGGTTCGAACTGAAATAAACGTATGTATTTTCGTTGTGATTCGCCGAACGCCAGTGCACGAGAATGTGTTCAAATTAGTCAGTTTGCAACAATATCTATACCAGGGATCGGCAAGTAATTTCTATTGGAGTCCTATAGATTAAAATAATAAATCAATGAGGTCCAGTGACAAAAAATTTTGTCAAATACTTTATATTTCAGAAATGGCATTATAAAAATAAAAAAATAATTACCTAGTTATTACAATTGATTTATTTAAAAAATAACAATATAGGGTAAATAATAATAATAATTTTGTGTAATAATTATTGTAATAATTTACCAAGTAATTTAATGCAAAAAATTGCATTTTTTTTCCTTAGCCAGTTTTTCTTAAATCGGGATCTCGTGGAGAACAGCTTATCTCAATGTGTCCTCAGGGTGAGAGTGTTAATTTTGTCCGATATTTGTTCAAAAAATTAATTTTTGAAAACGATGTTGAACCAAATATCGTAGCCAAGTGATTTCCAGTTGATTACAGTTTGGATACTTGTCAATGAAATCTTTAGCCCAGAATTCTTCAGTTGATGCGTTTCTGTACATTTTTCAGGAAACATTTTCCTGTAAGTCCATTATTTGCATTTGAAATTTCAATCTTGAAAGATTAAATAATTTTTCTGCTGCATCAGTCCATTCTCCGTCTGAGTATAGATTCTATACTGTTAACATTGAAACATTATCTCATCCGAACATCCGGCCGCGTTGTCCGTGAAGTTCAACCGTCTGACGGTGATGCATCATGTTCACATACACTACGTGTGCGAGCGACCAATTCGACGAGTATTTTCGAGGACGCACCGTAGCTCCGCACGCGTAACAATATTTTGTAAGACCCTATCTCCGCGCGATCTCGATGTTATCGGAGGAATCGGAATCTCGTATTTTAAAAATATTTTGAACACCGAAAGTCCGCACGAGATAAAATTGTTTCATGAAAAATGATCATTCACAATAATAACGGTTTGTAAATCGTGGGAAATAATATAATAATATCTACGTAAGTGCAGACGTTCACACGACGAATTCAGTTATCTGAAAGTTTTGTGGTGCGGTTACTGTTTTCGTAGTGCTGTTTAAAATATTACATTGAAATTAGTTATATATTCAAAGTGAATATATTTAATTAAGTAACGGCAAATAAGATAAGTGTTAAATAAGGGCAATGCTTTTAGTAAAAAAATAAATATTATAAATATTCTAAGTATACTGTAATTAAAAACAGGAGCGGTGTCAAAGAAACAAAAAAAAAGTTGTATGCGAAGTAAGGTGATATTTAAAAAAAAATGACCACGTTACGTATGGAGTTGCAACCCCCCCCCCCCCCATATTTCCTAAGAGTTTTTCGGACAATTTCCCGTAAACCCTCCGTAGGAAATCATCCAACGGATTTCTATAACCTACTTTGGACCGTCTTTTTTCGGCGTGAATCTCCAATTTAAGCGGTAGAAAACACTGGGCCGGCAATATTGTTTGACATCAACGGCACTAGGATTCCAACGGGATACAAATGCAATGTCTGTGCGTTGTACGATTAATTTCGGACCCAATACCCGGTACACCAGTAATCAATGTTCATTGGGTCAACTGGAAATGCACTCGAATAATCTCATTGTTACTAGTAAAACAGAAACAAAACTGTGTTCGGGTAAACCTTAATCGCTTCAATTCAACAGCAAATCTATATAATAGAATTACTGCAACGGTGGTTCGATACCGTTTTATTGCACATTGAATATACGTTCGCTGTCCATTATAACGTTAATTGCGGTAATATCCGTAGTTCTAGTACACGGCCGAATAGCGATTTCAGGCGTTCAAAGATTCATTGAACGCGTTAAATTTTAAATACGCGATTAACTAACGAATTGCAACAATAAACAACACCAGCTACACTATCAACAAGGCCGGGTTAAACGTTAACGGTCGCGCAATGATTTCACACAACGGTTACCGCGATGTCGAATTTTCACCGTGGTTTTCTGAACATGACCAGATACGTACTCAAACGATTGACGTTCGTATTGGTCGTTTGCTTTTCAACACGTCCGACACGGAACCCTGTGTACAAGACTGTAGGGCCACCGACAAATTTTACGAACGAGTTTTTTTTTTTTTTTTTTTTGACATTTAACCATAAATCCGTTTATTTCCTTTTATTTCAGTTTCATAATACGCATCACACCGAACACCAAAGTCTGTCGTTCTGACATCCACTGTCAGTGTTATTATGCTATCTCCGCGTTGGCCGTACGATATCCATGCAAGGCCGCGATAGCGTCAACAACTGTTTTCATCGTGCCCGCCGGTTTCGATCGCGTTCGCGTCATCACGGACAATTGAAATCCGTAATGAACACGAGAAGGCGAAAGAGCTTGAAGCGTAATCCCACGAACGACGAGTTCCCGGGACGGTATGAGTTCGCGGACCCGCGTCCGGAGGGTCATGAGCGCGTAAAACGTGAGGGATCAGGAGACGGACGGCAGCAGTTGGACCGCGCGTTTTAGACGGTAATGTACGCGTTTCGAAAAACGCAGCGTTTGAACGTCGAGCGTTGATCACGCGCCGCGTCTAAGGCAGGCGTCGACGCCGCTGCCGAACGCGTTACGCCTGTGCGCGAACCGCTCGGTCTTTCGGCGTTTTTAAAACGCGTACGATAACGTCCGAAACGCGTGACACCAGCTCAGTGTGCACTTGGACGATTGCCTCGCGTCGCTGTCGTGCACGTGTACCGGGCGCAATCGCATTGGAATCCGTAATGGAAACGAACGCGCGCCGGAGACACGCGATACGCAGACGATCACCGTCCGGGGCATTGAAAATATCAAAAGTAAAAACCCTTTTAAAGATTATTTATACTCGTACTTCATAATAGTATCATAAATAATAAATAGGCATTGCAATACGATAATATTAAATAACACGTAATACTAGATAACAAGGTTATAGGTGACAGTTTTTAAAAAGCGCGGCAAAACCAAACGACCAATCAGAAAGCTAAAATGATAACCGGTTCCGAGACCGACCCCAGAACGCTAATATGCGTCCGGGGGGGGGGGGCCTAGGTGAATTGGGTCCCCGATATTTTGTGTACATTTCGAATGCGGTTAATTGAGTCCCGGGGAAAACCGTAGATAAACCGTGTCCCAAACCAACCTAACCTGGTCGCAGTCGTTTTACAAATCATCATCGGCACTGTTGTTGTCGGTTATCGATTCCATTGTGATCAAATAACTTCGTAACGTCGTCACTTTGATTATGTCTACATTTATCAATCACGATACGTATACAGGCATGTACGTACATTAGCTTTTCGCATATCGTGTGTCAGTTATCGGTTAACACCAATATTGGTTTTTATGATTTCGCACATACACGAGTGTACGAAATCTGAACATTTTCACTATATTTTTCGTACCGTGCATTACGTACCGTGCGTCGATTTGAGTCTGTTAGATTCGTATCTTTTAAGTTTTTACCGAAAATTTAATAAAAAAAATACAATAATATTAAAATTGACGTCTAATAAAAATTATTAGATATTTAAAAAAAAAAACCGTTTACCTTGAACTTAACCTACTAACTTTTTTCTTCCCCGGGACCCAAATTACCTACTACCTTTTTTTCCCCGGGACCCAACTTACCCACTGCCTTTATTTTCCCGGAACCCAATTTACCTACTCGTAGAAAATATTGTTTAGGACCCGGTTTACCAACTCCCTACCGTCCGTTACGGTCGTGCGTTTATTCGATAGAATCGAATCGTCGCGGCAACGTTCTTGCCGTGAGATCAACCGATCGACTTGATCATTTTTTTTTCTATTTTTTTTTTTTTTTTTCATCGCACCGACAACCGTCGGCACAGGTTGCACGGAGCCGGTCGTGCGCACCACAAAACCTGTACCGCCGTCGACCGATAAAACGTTGCGCGCCGCAACCCAACGGTTAGCGTACCACTCGAACGTCGTTCCGGTTAACGGGCGCGCCGACTCGTTGCTCGACGGGAACGTTCCGATTGCGGTTCCGATAAAATCGACGACGACCCGCCCGGCACGAACGAGCGCCTCTGGACGGCCGCCAGTGAAATCCGTACGGCGCGATCATTAATAATACGCGATTAATTCGCCATTACGTCGGACCTCGCCGGTACACGTCCAGGCGGCTGCGCGTGTCCAACTTTACAACACCACCGACTCCATCTAATTTTATCCCTCGTCACCTCGACGATTTCTTTCTCTCTCTCTCTCTCTCTCTCTCTCTCTGTCCATCTATCTATCTATCTATCTCTCCATCTATCTCGCCATCTGTCCGTCCCACCCTTTAACGCGTTTCAATTATCTTCTTCCGCGCCCACTCGGAGCCGTTGTCCAGGCTGCTGGATCGGGTTAATAAATCGCGGACGCGTTGCCAAAACGTTAGTCGACCAAACCACCGGGAACGGACGGCGAGACGCGATCATCGTACGACGCTTTCCCGTTGCTCGAAACCGTTACGATCGTCCGAATGACCGATTTTCACGTAGCTTCTATTTGGTTTTTTTTTTTAGCGCATTTGCGTTTGGAAGGTCCATTGTTTATGGTTTTGAATAATTCCCACAGTTTTCGCGCCTCCGGTCGAGATGGAAATTGTGAAGTCGTTTATTGGTTTTCTCTTCAAAACTTTTAACTGTTTTATGATTTCATCCATATAATTAGAAAATTAATTAAGAACTTGAGTGATTTTAATCACTTTTGGCCAACATCGACCATCCACCTTAATAACTACGTTTGCTCTTCTCGTCTGTGATGGAAACAAATTGCCGTGATTAATATTAAATATTTATTGAGGAAAAGAGAGAAAGTTTGCTTTTTGACCACGTGTCCGGGTGGTTAGTATCCGTTTAACGCGTTTTCGACGAAAATCGATAGACTCGACGCCCCTAACGCGTAACTATATAATCTCAGTAATCGATTGATATCGAATATAACGAGAACGTCAGTTCAAGTGTACGGCATTCCGATCGCACTTTTCCTGTGGTTCGTTGAACGTTCACTTTCTTCACCGCGATTATTACACTATACAGAAAAATTTAAAAAATACTAATAAAACAAACCCATTTTAATTTGGAGCATCTTAGGTTTATTAGAGTTTAGACGTCATGACATAAGGTATATAGTTAATTAAAATATATTTTAAACCATCGTACAAGACCTTTCTTGAATAACCTCACTTATAACCACACTATTGTTTTGGGCTAGAATAACCCTTGTAACTGTATCAAAAGAAAACATTTTCGTCGCGATTTCATTATTGTCACGAAACCATTATACGTTCGCAACGTAATAGACGTTTATTGTAAACAGTTTAATGATGCACTAAAAAATCGCTTCGGTCGATCGTGTCGTCGGACGAAGTACTTTATCGGTTGCAACGGGCTAGCTGCAAAACGTACAACATTTACAGAGGGAATTTTTGTAGGTGGGCCCATAGGAGTCAAAAATTAGTAAATTATAAAAAATAAATAAGACGTAATTGTCTATATTTAAAATATTTTTATTTTATTTTATTTTTAAATAATCTATTGGCATTTCACTATTTCACACCGCTAAATCAGCCACGATTTCGTTTCGACGACACCTTAGTCATGCACGTGTACACAGCCGACAGACGGACGCGAACACGACAACTGTTGTAACACAGCTTCAGAAACTTAAAAAGAGGGTAGGGAATACATGTCAAAAGATTTGGTTAAAATTTAAAAAATCCTTTAATTGCACCACGAATTCGATACGTCAAATTATACTCATACCATATCCATACATTTCGATAGCAGTCGTCCGGTTTATTCCTGTACGTATAAGCAAACGCCAAATGCATTCTGTTTAAGTATAAAATATATCATTTCCAACGGATATTTTAGTTTTTTTTGTTTTTCGAAAAACTTCAGACCAAAATGGGAGAACCATTATAGCTCCCCACAATGAAGCTACTGGTCCGCAAACGGCGTTGGAATGTTACGCGCACCGTATTATTGTACGCGCGCGTACCACTCACATCGACGAGGAATGTAAAATCGTTGCAAAACGTTTAAAAACATTTCGTTATCAATTCGACGTTACTATCAGTACATTGGTGTTTTCCGAAAAGGACGGTTCGCCCTTCGGTCGAGTCAAACCCATCCACCGCCCTTCGGCCGCCTTACCCTTCTCGCCTCGGCCGCAGTCGCCACGCGCATGACGCATCCGCGGATTTATATTTATGTGCGTTTACGCTGGGCGAACCCGCACGGGATCCATGTGCAACGGGATTCGGTGCGAAAATAGCCGTTTCACTCGTTCGGATAACGCACATGTATGACGGCTGATCAACACGCAACATAACCGCTCTGCGCACCGGCCGACGGTTATTCCCTGCGAAACCGCGAAAATAATAATCATCAGGTTTCGAAGTCGTCTTATCTTATGCCCACTGCCGGCGACAGTCGCGGTTCGCGTGACCGGTCGTATTCATAAAATTAGAAGCCAACGAAAACGTCCATCCATGTCTATAAGTACGTTACGTATCATTACAACAGTACGGCACTGATGAATGGCAACAATTCAACCGAGCTAGG
This sequence comes from Sipha flava, assembly GCF_003268045.1. Lineage (NCBI taxonomy): Eukaryota > Metazoa > Arthropoda > Insecta > Hemiptera > Aphididae > Sipha > Sipha flava. The sequence goes on from NW_020273058.1 coordinate 436,985, forward strand.
GTGCGATTGGACGCGTGAATCGAGTTGATATGATTTCGACTACAATTTGTTACTTATGTTCATTACACTGTCGTTCTTACGTGCACTGCGAAAACTGACTTGACACTTTTTTAAAACTATTAGGAAAAATGTGCAATTCAGCGTTTTTACATCATAACATTGTCCACAAATACGAGTCTCCGAACGCACACAAGCAATGGTAGTAGTGCGCAGGATTATTTGAATTCAACCGTACACGCGCAGCTTAAGGCTTTAACGAGATCTTATTAATATTAATAATAACTGATTTATATTACATCCGATTTTCGAATGGTGTAAAAACGTGGAACAATCAAACCGTTAAATTCGTTTCGCCGTCGAATCATGTTTATAAATAAATATTTGTGTCGGTGTCTGTTTAAGTCAATAGCGCTTGCAATATTTCCATCATCACCATCGTAAATGTTCGATCATTTTAACCAGGTTTCACATAATACGCACACGTATTGCGGGTACATATGATATATGTGTGTGTGTTTAAAAATAATATTTAAGTTTGAGTTTCTATATTTTTTTCGAAGAACAACACTTTACGTTGACGTTTATAAGGTGGACAATTATATCCAAGTTACTGCACTGGGCATGTGTAATAAATGATAGTTTGAATGAGAACTTTACTGCCCACGACCATAGATAAGTGTCGAAACAATGACGTACGTTTAAGTTATATCCACCAGGATTAATTCAGTCCTACTCGTATTATTTCATTTTATTTAAAATCGTAATTCGATTCATAGTAGGTATAATGTGTCTGTGCGGACGATTCTTTGGCTCTCTGTATTCGATATCTACCCCTATCCTGGCTGAGGCGAGCCTCAAGCTCTACAGACGATTCTCTGATTCTCTGAACTCTATGTCAATCCCGATCCTGTCTACGGTGAGCCTCATCGATAAAAGGATTCTTTTCTCTCTCAGCTCTATATCTATCCCGAAGCTGTCTGAGGTGAGCCTCATATTCCGTTGACGATTATTCATCTCTTGCTGAACGTGCTCTTTTGACATTCACTGTACTGCGACCTACGTTTGAACGTTTTTTCAACTCTTAATGTGTGTATCCATCATCAATTTTCAATTTTTTATTTTTATTACCGAGTACGTATTCCATATTAATACAATATTATTTGTGCTTAGCGAAAAATTATACACGTAACACAATATACACTAACCACTCGAATACTCAATTACTACTAAACCACGATTAAAGAATAAACATATCTAATCGTAATACTAAACTGATAATTTACTTGTGTCACAATAAATCATTATTTATCCAAATATACTTTATCGATATTACTGTCATTCACTTTTATCTAGATTTGTCCAAACAGCTTTCGCTACTTTTAGTTCACGGTATTTTTTTTTCGTTATTTTATTTTTGCTATTTTGACGGGATACCATTCGAACTACGACTTCCAGGCATGGATTTATAATTTCTGTACAAAATTTACTCAGTTCAATAAATTACAGTTTTAATCTAATCTTATTATCATGGTAGCACACCACACACAAATTAAATTAAATAATACCTTCCTCTTGAATTACTCTATCAATTAAAAAATCCCGCATCAAAATCGGTTGTGCAGTTTTAAAGATCTAAGCATACATAGAGACAAAGGCGAGAAGCATCTTTGTATTAAACTATTTATAGATTAAAAATGTAACTCATTAAACTTAGATAAATACTAGTAACCTAATCAATTCATTGTAATAATAATAATAATAATAATAATAATACTCTTTATTACGGAAATATTCCAATTACAATTAATTATAATGGGACAGTTTTTTTTTGCGATAATAATTTGGTTTAAATACACAAGTTTAACAATTTAAGGATTTATTTAAATTAATACAATAAAATATAAATTAGTAGAGAATTTCAGATAAAAATAAAAATAAAATAAAAGTTACAAATAAAAGTGAAAATACTTAATTTACAATAAATACATTTACGCTGTTAGTTTAATAATTTATGTACAACATTAATTAATATAACACAAATAATTATCAAATTACGAGAATAGAAGAATTAGAATATACAGTGATATAATCAGTTCCCATACTTCACCGCTTTTACCATTAGTTCAACTATGCATAATCACTGCATTAGTTGTTACATCGAAAATATCGAATATGTGTAAAATGTAGTTTCCTATAAACGTTCACTTAATTTAAGTATTTTTGATTATTTGTTAAATGGTTTTGAAAATGTTCATGAAAAAAAAAACTTAAACAGTTGAAAATTGTGTGACTGGGTAATTTGGAGATAACATAAAACAAAAAAAAAAAAAAATACACATAAATATAAGATTTTTAAGTAATGAACTAACAGTCAAAAATAGTGACTTTTCACTAGATGCTACAAACTTAACAAAATAAAAGGAATGAATTGAATCAATTATTGAACCGTTTACAGTAAATTCATAATCAAACAACCAAACGATAACATTATGACAAATTGGAAATACCAAGTGAACATGATATATTGATTTAAGTTCTCGTTTTGAGACAAAACTTCCTTTCGAGAAAAATAAATATTTGCGGCCAGAAACATCTTAGGGAACTGAAAACATTCCATTAGTCAAGCTTTTCGAATTGTTAAGGCTCAGTAGCTGCGAAACAATAGTACCGACATTTTATCGATAAAACGTATACTAAATACCACTGAAATCAGTTTCAATATTTACTTAATTATGTACGAGTATGTGAGAATGAAAATTCCGCTCGGAGTTCATTATGCATAGTAAGTAAATAAAAAATGAACCCAAATGCATTCCAAACGTTTTAATGTATTCTACTTTCGCTTAAATGAATTTATAGATAATACGATTATAATATACCTAATATTTTGTTCGATAAATCAAACGATAAATTGGAGAATCAATTGCATCAATCATTATAACCGACACAAAAGTAATACAAATAAAAATGCATTCTAAACAAAAACGTGTTGCGTACTATGAATTTCTGTGTACAATATCTAGTACAATGTAAAAAAGTTATCAAAATCGCTTTTTCTTATAAAAATAATAAAAACCAATTCAAACAATTCTTATGTACACGGGGTTTGTTTGATATGTATAGTTGCCTTAATTCCTTGTTATAGTTGTTCTTGTTATACGATGTTCTTCGTTCAAACGTTTGAAAATTATTAAACTTAGGTCGTATTCCGATTAGGTACAGTATTCGGAAAACTGTATTCAAATTACATTTTAAGCACCCGAGTTCTTTTAAAATACGTTTTATTACTGTTATTATTATTGTATTTAATATGTTATTCTGAATACTGTTTCTTCGTTCTATCAGCTCTTATAAATAATTTCAAGTTTGTCCGTTATATGTATTTAATTTGTACTTGTATACAAGAATTTATATAGTATTTTTTTTAGTTGTATCATATTATTTTGTTTATTTTTAATGGAGCAATATTATTATTTTTCAATTTTGGAATTAACGACCAACGAGCCAGTAACGAAGACAAGATAATTTTGTCAATAAAATATGCATGTATATATATATATATATATATATATATATATATAGGAAAAAAAACATTTCAAAAGTTTTTGGAATACTTTCATAGTATTTTAAATAATGTATTCGGATTATTATTTTTTATAAGTATTCAACGTTTTTTTCCAAGTACTATTAAAAAATATTTTATCCAAGTCTGGAAATTATCTGAATTAGTTTAACGACAAAAAGGATAAACACTATAATAACAATGAGTTGCTGGGTAGTTTAAGCTGTCATAGTCATTGACTAAAAGCCAATAATAAAAAAAAAAGTTGCAAAGTAACCTACACGGCGTCTAATATAGGCAAATCAGGTACATCAATGTACGGGCAAAATAGCTCATCAAAATTCTACAGATATTGTATATTTTTATTCTTCTTTAGATTAGCATTATATAACACGTTTTTAAACAAATCATTTGAATACCGAGTGAAGCAAAAAATAATTTTACCTTGGGAGACATGTACTTTCAGTTTTTAATTCTTCAATCTTCTCCATACTCTTTCTGTTAGAAAAAAAAATTAATAAAACAGATTTCATATTAATTGCTTTAATATTGCTATTGGCAAAATAAGTAATCGCTTAAAAATTGAATTTGGTAGTAAAAAAAACTACCGATTTATCTAGATTACAGAATATGAAAGATTCAGCTCGGCATTTTCGATAGTTTTCAATTTTGAAACATATCATCACTGATCGGTTTCACGAATAATATCGATTTTTTATTTTATAATCTTTTAAGTGATGAATTTTCCGTGCAATTTTTAAATCAAATATAATTATTGAATTAACACTCGTACGGTGACAAGCAGTATAACAAACAGTATAGGTATTAATTCACTACATTAAACGTCTGAGATACATAAAATAAGACGCTTGACTTAAATAGTTGTTAAACAAATGTTCGTTCGATCGCTGCGCAACTTGTAATATTGTTTTCATATAACACGACTACAGAAACTAAACACAGTGCCCGTTGATATCTTGATGGCTTTTGGCTCATGAAAAAAAAACGTTCATTGATAGATGAATTGGTGATTATTAGAGTACGCGCTCTAGTGATACATTTCATAAATTCGTGACCCGTACAGGCACAGGAACTGCACGTGTAGCCGTCAATCACGAAGCATTGTGTTTAAAATAATGCGAGTCCGTCGTCAAAAGTTTCACGGTCGATGTATTATTGTTATCGAATTCGAAAACTTGTTTACCGTCCGCCTACGTATTTGACCTTCCCACGTAGACAATCCACTATTCGCGCCAATAGCGTCGATATAGATGTCCTTAAACGTGGACTTAAAGTGTAAGAGGAACCGATCCCCACACCTCTTAAAACGTTTTAAAAGTGTCATTGAAACGCTCGAATAATTTGTCGAAATGATAGACGACGTTAAAAATTACTGTAGTGAGTCATACATGTAAAATACAGTTTAAAATTGAAAAAATTGTTTTATTTCATAATCATTGATTATCTTGTCATCGATCAACCGTAGCAAATAATACGGAGAAACGGTTGTACTACGATTTCATTTCGACAATTAATTATTTTCAATATACATTACCAAGTATAAGTGCTTATATATATATATATATATACATACATACATAGATTAAATATACAATGTATATTTAATCTATGATATTTATAAGTTTCAACGAAAAACTCGTCCGATTCCATGGGAAAAAAAATTCACTACGTACGCATGGTATTGGTGTACATTTTAAAATGTCATCAAATTGTTTATTATTCGAAAAAAATAATACTATACGATGAAATTTCTGTAAAAATAACAAAAACGGATAAATGGTTAACGAATCGAATGTCAAATGTCTGAAATACACTTGCAGCATACGGTGTGAATAGGAATATTGTATCGTATAATACAGCAGCTGCGGACTGCGATGATCTGATCAAGTCGGGGAAATTGAGCGAATGACGTCGTACCAAGACCGTCGAAACGGTTGCCGGGGGTGAAAATAAAAAATCAAAACATTAAAAATATCGCGAAAGAAAACATTCGACCATAGAAAAGATCATTGGTACACGAGCATTTTTCCTCGTGTTCCATCCTTTTATAGTCAGCGAGCTTATTTACACTTTCATAAGAACACTGGGGGCTGTAAATAAAATAAAATAAAATAAATGTTATTATCCAATAAAACCCGTAGTCAATGATCGCCGCCCAACAATGATTAAATAATAGTAATGGTTCCTATCGTTTCCCACCACGAGAATTCACTGTAACTACTATACTAACACGATACTTATGTTCGTACGTAGGGAGTTTAATTCAATAATAGTTTTGGACCTTACTCATTTCACATATACCTACGTTTTATAGTATAAGACATAAAAAGTATATGATCGTAAAACGATTTTGTAATAAAATTATTCTGATTTTTTTTTTTTTTTAATTTAAGTCTTCTATTAAAAGGGAGAGAGCCCAACGAAAAAAGGCTTCCAGGGTCATCTTGCCTTACGTAACGCGAGTCGCTATCGTGCGTTTAAACGAGTTTTCATACCGATTTGATACGCAACCATCGTTAAAATATATCTTTTTAATATTCAGCAGATTTTTATTACTCCCAAAAAACAACAGCTGGTCGATGTCGTTTTTTCTTTTTCGTATACATTCGTACAATTTTTTCGAACGTTTTTTTTTTTTTTTTTATGATGGAACAGGTATCTATACTACACCTGTATTCAACAGTAAAAATCAGAGAACCCATGCATGATAAAAAATTACATAAATATTATCACATTACATGAACGTGAATAAAATGTTATTTCATTGACGCGTACCTACAGTGGTGCACACAGGATTTTTTTCGGAGGGGATCAAGGTAAAAATATAACACATTTTACAATTACCAAATTTTGCAAATCGTTAATATATTTTGACTTAAATAATAGCATTGATAATAGAATAGACTATTCTATAATCATTGGTATTAGCTCTTCATATTTCAAACTTGTAAAATTTGTAAATTTTAACCTAGACATCGAAGAAAATTTCAGGGAAGTTACAACCTCTTAACCCCCCTGCATGCGCCACTGCGTACCTATACACATTATGTTTCGCGTTCATATAAACAGGCTGTTTCAGCATGATTTGACAAGTACAATAACATTCTTTCCATTCAATATTTTTTATAGTTTCTTAACCATTATTTGTATGGTTAACTATTGTTTATGAATAAATCATAATTAAAATACCACGCTATATATATATATCTATAGTAGTTTATATATTTTTTCTCGATTAAAAATTAATAAAACATTATTTAATTCTTCCATTTAAGAAAAATTCAAACAGCAGACTAAAAAATAAAATCCTGAATCTGTGTCAATATTTTATAACTATTTGCTTAATAATATACATTAATTCGTAGATTTTCTGCAATTTTTTAGGTGAGCTGATTGAGTTGAATCAGTGTGTCACAATTTAATGAATCAATGTCACTCAATGTTACCCACAAGTATATATTTGTATGCACTAAATACTTTTTATATATATATATATATATATATATCTATCTGTGGGATTATCTCCTAGTTCTTATCAGTTCCCAACTTAATGTTATCATTTTGTGAGCTTATGACTTGTAAGTTGTACAAATCTAACTATGTATTTCACTGAATTAGTGATTCATCATTATCTAAAATGAAACATATAGCCGATAAGAACTTATTGAATTAGCAATTGACCCACTAAATAAAATTATTGAAATTAACCGAGTCAAGCAAGTGAATTGAATCATTAAATTTAGTCTAAATTCTAACCTCCAGTATTGTAGAAACCTAAATCACCTTTTTTCCAACATTAATATTGTGTTAGATTCGTTATTATTGTTTTTAATTACACGTCTAATTTTCACACGATACTTCCAGTCTGTCAACGGTAAAATATCGATTACAGGATACGTATATAATATAGCTTACTTATGTGTAATGGACATGGCTATTCGAGATATCCTTCCGGAAACTAAGTACACATTACTTCGAACTAGAGATGATTTTTTAATTACACTTATAACTGTCTTTAAACAAGAACGCAATTTTTGAAATCGATTGAATACTTGTTCCCGGATTCTGTTATATTACGAAGTACATACAGACGGTATGATATAACGTGTTTATATTTTTTTTCTTAAATCATCGACAACCAATTAATTTTAAACCACGCTGAATTCTCGGTCCGCAACGAGATGGCGCGTCTCGGACGACTGCGCAACGTGTATAATATATGTAAATATATCACTCCCGGGGATAAATAATATTTTTTTGCATGACGATTTCGAAATGTTAGAAAAAAATTAATTATTTCAAACTAAGCCGAAGCGAGTATCCACGAGGCAAACCGAACCGGCTTCCTTCGATGCAGAACGCCACAAATAAATCACAGTAAAAAATATTTCCGTGAACGTCAAGACTTTTAATGAAAAAATATATAGATACATCGATACAAAATAATAATAATAATAATAATAACGATAATCTCCTAATATAAATGTTTTGTTTAATCGTTTAATGATACTATACTGTATAAAATACATACGTATAAAAAATATATTGTTATCCGTTGGTTATTCAAAAATACATTTTCGAATACTACCAAAACGAATGTCACGTGTTATAGTTGGAAGATCCCTGAATGATTCAGAATCAATGTTCTCTCCTCCGAAACTAAAACGTTCCAAAAGTGTAGAACAGCACATCAGTCGTCACACCTATTCGTTTTGTCGAGTTGTCGTTACGAGTACTTCAACATTTTATGAGTTATATTTGGATTTTTTTTTTCTCGCCCAAACCTCACGTGCATTACGTATAATTTTGTTAACATTCCACGGACATTCGTTTTCCACGCTCAGTGTAATTGCTTCCGAGCGAATCGCATTAATTGAAAAACGACGAGAATATTATTTCTCACCAAAGCCAACCTCTGTGGAGTGCGTCCAGACGTTTCGGGTCACGTAAATGTCTATGTTTATTCGACGGGTTTAATTATTTCGGTTAATGTGGTGTGTGATTAGTAATCTAAAACATTCCGTAAAACGCACGTTCCGCTGTCGGTTGCGCGGGAAAAACGAATCCTTGCACCGGGTGTCGAAAACACGTGGTGGGATTCCTATCGTACGCAACCTGGGAGATCAGTTAAAAGTTAAGTATTTCGTCCCGTCTCCTACGCCGTTCGGGGACGGGTTTAAATTCGACGGACGAAGAACGCGTGCAGATAAACAAGACCGACAAGACGGGTCAGTGTTTTCGGCGCGCTAATGGTTGCGACTTGTATTCGTCATCGAGCGCACGTTCAACCTCCGTGTCGACGATGACGTATTGGTTTGAAGCACCAGTAGCTGATCCCCTCCGCAAGCTTCGAGTTTTGTCCGTGATCGATATTATTCGCTCGGGACGCTCGGGTGTAAAACGCTTTGTTACGTTTTTATTTTCGTTCACAAGAATCGAATTCAACGACATAAGACGTTGATTATAAGGATTATATTTTTAATTGATAAACTTTTAACGGGTTGAACATGTTTTGGTGTCAACGTTGCAACAAGATAATATCAAAGGACCCCACTCCCAGAAAAAATTCTAAAAACCGTCTCTGCGTAGTGTTTCCGAACGTGGTAGGCGTAGCGACCGGCAGCAAACCCTTTACTACAATACACAATTTCTTCTAAAACATCTGGTAAAAAAAAATTAAATATTTCGCAATAAAAAAAAATTTAATTAGATTTTATAAATAATTGCACAAAAACTTATCATGACAAAATAACAGCTGCAGTTGACTACAAAATTACTAATCATAAATAATTAAAGCTATCTCAAAAAAAATATACGTCATTCAAGGAAAATTTATTATTTATTATATATTATTATATATTTATTTGGACTATTATACTCCGACATTAAATAAAAAATTAAGCTATGTTTATTATTTAATTATTTATACATTATAATTTATTAAATATACCAACACGTTTCGTTATTATAGGGCTCAAAATTACTATAGGAACATCCTGAAATACAGGTCTGCGCACACCTATGCGTACGCGATCGTAAAGTTAGAAATAAACGTTAAAGGTGCGAAGAGAATTGATTTTTATTTTCCGTAATTTCTAGATCGCTATATATGATTCTAAATGAGCCTGGCTCACTGTTGTACCGAATGTTATTGCAGTTATGAGTCACAATAGTTTATTTTTAACCACAGAAGATTATCTTGGCATATTTTATATTATCTTTTTATTTTCTTTATTCGTTTTAAAATTAAAGTTTCAACAACAAGATAATTAGGTTATTTCTAAATCAAAAATATTTGCATAAACTTTGCGTTCTCCGTTGATAAACTTTTCCGTTCACAGTTGTAACGACTGATAATTTGTTTGTGTCACTGGTTTTCTGAGAAAAAATATACTTAAATTTATCGTCGTCTTTTGTTTAGCTCATCTTATATCGTTATCGAGTCGTTTAGCGTAGCCAGATTTTGTTTATTTGACAAAGGTACAACCTTTGATTCGGTATTCTTCGCACATGTCGACATTATTGGTTCTATGCTAATGAATAATACGGTAGGAATGTGTTAGATATGCGTATGCCCTACTGCAGTGGTTCTCAAACTTTTTTGTTCACGGAGCCCTTATGTTTTCGAAAAAAATTTACGGAGCCCTGAAAATCAGGAATGTATATTTGAGACAACATAAACTCTCGATTTTATGTTGAAAAAAATACGCTGCCGAAAATTCAATAATGTGGTCATTTTACTTTGCATTGATTTACCTCATTTAAATTTATGTATTATTAGCCAAGCAATGAAGTCAAAACAACCTAATCTCATCAGTAAGTTTGAGTTTTAAATTGAATGAACGTTCGGTGAAAAAAACGTACAATTTACTGCGCAATTCAAGTAATCGTGTAAGAGTTTTTCCTCGATAACTGAGAAATATAATAATATTCGAATTTAATAATATACTATACTTTACCTTATACTTCATTCACGGAGCACAGTTCGGGAACCGCTGCATAACTGTGGCTCCAGCGACGACTGCTAATTAAAACTGTTCAATGTCACATTGTACCGAAACTAATGTAATAGACAATATGGAATAATTATAAATGTACGACACGAAAATAAACTAGTCAAACCGATTAAAAATAATACGGTATGCAAAATAGTACAAGTAATGAACACCAGATGTATACTTAAGTAATGTATAGGCGTAATGTGTCTTAGAAATACATGGTTGGATTAATTCGTATTCGAGAACGATCTCAAGTGGAAACTTGATTTGAGAACAAGTGACTCAGAAATATATGCATATATATGTATATAATATATATACATAGGGTACGCGATGAAAAAGCAGATGAACTTGAAAAAGATATATATTATCCCTTATTACGAGCAAGTACTTACAAGATATTCTGCTGAAACTCGTTGATCGCCATTCGTCTACAAAAGGCTTATTAACTTGCTAACAAACATTTGTGATGCAAATGTTTACATTTTTTTGTCTTTATGAAGTTATACATATCATATACTCGTAGTGGTTATAGAATACATATCGCAGGTTAACCTAACCATTGAACATAATGCATCGATGAATCGCTCTACTATTATAACATTTTTAATTTTCTTTCTGAATTTATCACACTTCATTATAATTCATAGATTATCACATTCTCGTGCTGCAGTTTTTTCGTTCTCGCATTTGTTCAATATTTTTTCGTCCCATTATTCAACGATTTCCTAATTACAGAACCTTATAATGTTTTTTAATTGTCGTCTTTAATTTATTGCAAACTCTGTTTTTACTTTAACAATTTTACATAATTACTTACTTGTATCACATTTTTATTTTTTACCCAAAAGTACATTATTATAAATTTAAAAAAATAAGAAAAAGTTTTCACCTAAATTTTCAAAAAAAAAATATATATATATATATTTAAAATTAATTTTGTTATTTATCAAATAAGCGAACAAAAAAAAATAAAACTTGTTCAGATACTGCAGTAAAAGCTCAGAAACTGTTCTGGACATTTTTGTTCGAGTCTACACCATTTACGTTATTTTGTTACTGATGTGCAAACGTTGTTCTTGGAACGTTGGCGTTCGTTAACTCGTTACGCTACTGGCAGGTCTCAACTGCAATGCCACATCAAATAATTACTGTTGTTAATCACTAGTCGTTATTATTATGAAATGGATTCGGACGAAAAACGTTCTGAAACTATCATTTGATTGATCCACCGTGATAGTCATAAATCCTTGGTCGCGATAGTCGTGTCGCTTTCGTTAACTCGTCAACACGTCCTCAGTGATAATAATAATTTTAAAAATAAGGGTGGTATTAACCTAACTCGTTCTCTCCGGAACACGAAATGCGGCGGCGGATGCGTCGAGATTATAATTATTATGAGTATTAAATATTGGCGTGTAAGCGATGTGTAAAAACTCACCGGACCTGATAGAAATCGGTCGATGGAAGTTCAACACTGTGTTGTTATTAATTATCGTATACCCTTTGGTGCTGTCGGGGCGCGTCGTATGAGGGTATAGCGTTGTTATTTTTACACTCGACCATTAAGGATACGTTCGCCACCGTGAGCTACGGGTGGGCGGTGCGCGATCGTCCCGTTGTGTGTCCACTCGTGCGTGCGAAGTTCGTCAACGATCCGTTTTCAAGTTCTACGGTGGTCGTGCACACTGTTACGATCCCCCGACCGCACGGTTCTAACTCATCGTACTGACGTGGGTGGGCATACTCTGTCCACCGGCGCTCCGAGACGGTTTTGTGATCCAAAGATCCGGGTCGACATTGTATTTTTTATACGGTTCCCGACAAAAATACATAAGGGTTTATGTCATTGAGAACAGACCGATACTTGTGCACCGGATGGCCGGTATGTAATATGAACACAAGACCGTTCCATCACGTAATAATTGCACAAGCGAATGGTTTGAAGTAGACGAAAAACAATTGCATAGACTTCGTAAACAGTGTACCGATGACAATGTATTTTTTGAAATTCGATTTTGTGGTATTGATACCTAATCCTATTGAAAAATGTCAAACCACCCATGTTGATCTGGATGGATCCCGCGGGCAAGTACTGCAGGTGAAACGCAATCCAATCAAATTGGATTGTTCGTTTTTTACGTGTTCGGAGCATAGATGAAAAAAAAACTTGTGACGCAGTCTACTGGCCCAAGTCCAACGCCAATAATAACTAAATAATATGTCATGGTTGATATCTGCTTACACACGTTTGTATAATAATTAATATGTACGTATAAATAATCGCTTTATCGCGTCGGTGCACTGATTGGAAACGTTTGCACGTCCGATACGTAGGTGGTAGCGAGAGGGGGACTATGAACCTCTTGTGAGGGCACGTTGATAGATAGGGACGAACGCAGGAAAACATTTGGAGAGGGTGGGTGAAAAAATGTACAGTGCATTGATGAGTAGCGTAATTTATCACTAATTTTAAAATATTTTATATTTACATATTTTATTTGCAAGTGTCACGGGAAACTTTGAAATAAATAATACATTTGTAGGTCAGGTCATATTTTATAACATTTTTTTGGGGAGAAGGAAGGGATTCAAGCCACTCCTGCATTCGCGCCTGATCATAGATGATAACAACATTACCGTTTTCGAGTACTCTTAACTAAACGCATGGAATCTGTGAAAGATAATCTCACGTCCTTCGCAGCCGTCTCACGCGTAAAATATCTATACTCGTACTACTTTCATGATGGTCATTTTGGAGGAGGGAGGCGTGGCATTCAGGGTGTACTTAGCATGATCATTTTTCCTGCGTTTTATCAGCCCATCTATAAATTTATAAACGCGCCGCGCCCATAATCTTAAATGTTAAGATTTATTATGTAAATTGCATGCATTAAATGTTTGTTTTTTTTTCGTCTTTACGATAACAGTACAATCACATTCTATAATTTAATTCGTTGAATTATTAAATGTATACGCTTTTAACCCATACATACGCCAGCGAATGAAACATACGTGCTTACACAAAGTTGAATTAAAAATGACCGAACGAAATAATTCGCCTAAATTTTTGAAAAATGCAGATGGCACCCCTAAGAGGGAGAAATGTTCAATAACTTTTGAAACTAATGCATTGGCGTAGACATGATTGAAATAGAATAGGAAATCCGGTGATTCGAATGTTGACGGCGGCGACGGGAAGCACCCTTAGGGATCCGTTCACTTTTTTCACTATAGTTTTTCGAAAGTTCACCCCCGACGTGATTATCTCTGTCGATTACGGAGCACCGAAACGTTTAGAAATGCAAACTGTCTCGCGTTAACTTGACGTGACGTAACGTCGGCACAACAATGTATTCTAACAAACCGACATGTTCGAGCCGAGTAAAAGTAAATTTCAACAAACTTTAACATCACTGCGACGAGGGGTTAGAAATGCAGAGTTAAAATTTGCTAACGATAAAGTTCTAGTTTTTCTCCTAAATATATATCATTAACATATCAACCGGACCCTTAGAAATTCGGTTGATTGATGGGATTCGCGACCGCAACTAACGTGTTTGTGGGAATCAGTAAATGTGGTTATTCTGTTGTTTCGTACAACTGAAAATTCGTCATGATCGTACCTTAAGACAGTGACGGTCGTTTAGTGTCCATGCAAGCCAATGTTCGATCAGCGTAGTCGCATAAAAATACTAGCCAATCGCATTTGTTATACATAACGCTTTAGTATTTTTTTCCCCCGTTTTCATCATTTTTTCTATTGTTTTGTTGATTTCAACGAGTGAATTTATTCTGTCTACTCCTCGATACATGCGTTTGATTAACAATGAAAAAACGCGCTAGTGCAATGTTATATTGTTGTTCGCTGGAGCACACGTACGAGTACTTCGTTTATGCATCGTAAAATGTCCCGGTACGGGACAAAATCGATTTCCTCTTCCTTGGAAAACGTATTTACCTATACGTGTGTAATATACATTTTTCGTTTCAAAAAACGATTTTTGTATATACTGCACGTTATACACACAAAGGAACACAACCCGTTGACTAAAAAATGTTATTGATATATATTAAGTGCGACTCGAATGCGTCACAAATAGAAAGGTTGCCACTTCGCGTTTGAATAATAAGCAAGAAAATACAAAAGTTTAAAAGTTCAATCCGAGATTCGGAACTGACCGAGTTTCGTGTTCTAACGAATTTTATCGTACAAAACACAGTAAACTGAAAACACGAATAAAGTACAACCACGACTATGGTATAATGGTCTAATATAGCTAACTTTTGCCAGAGAGAAAAATCAATAATCCTTATTTTTATCGAACCAACTGTGCATTATACCATGTTGTTGTTTGTAAACGTTTGACAGGTCATCGCTTACACTGCTGTGGTTGATCAGCATACGCGGACGGTAAGTTATCGAAATCGAACGAAGTTTTCGAAAGTTGAGGCCCCTGGAATTCCGTCGCGGTCGCCTGTGCGCACCAATTATTTTCATTCGCGACTTGGACACGTCGTGCGATCTGTAGGTACGATCTGCACTACCGGACGTGTGCACAAAAAAAAAAATACATGTATATATATTTTCAGGAGTGTATAAACATTTTTCAAGGACTGTAACAGCAAAAACGTAATAGCAAATAACGACTAATAGTTTCTTTACTTATCTAATATTTTTAAATTTTATACGAATAAAAACTACCCAATATCAAGTGCGGGTATAAATATATAAATATAAATATTCTTTCAATTTCTAGGTGGTTGGTTGAACCCCTATCCTCGCCTTGTTACAGCACATGTGTGTCGCCACACTGCGTAACGCGCAACCGAACCGTACCATTGAACGAAATTATACCGATTTAATTTCTCGACCCAATACGGCATATTCTGTGTTGTAAATTAGCTTGCAAAAACCTATTTTTTAAAGTACGACAGTTGTATTATTTTATATCAAATTAATAAAACTGATCATCCAATTGAACAATATTTCATATAACGAAAAACTTTTACAACTTATCAAGCCAATAAAATTACGATAAGAACACAGAAATTTCAACTAACGAACGTCCCTGAACTTGGCCTACCCACATACCGATAAATTTACAAAATCTATCCTAAAAATTAGCAAATAATTAGCAAATAATAACAAATTGATTTTCAAAATTACCAAATTATTATTTTTTATTTTTATGATCAATTTATATTTGGATGGGCCAACTTAATGTAGACTATCCACTTTGCGTAATCGGCACGAAATTCATGCCTAAAAAATCGTGACTTTTGCTATAAAAAATAGCTAATAAGAATAGCTGTTCTTATGAAAATCCTCCTCGACCACATAGTTCACAGAATTTTTGAAATATATAAAAGACTCGATACAGTCGAGTCAGTGCAAATTAAAGAAAATATTAACTACTTTGAAATGTTGTATAAATAGGGGTGTGATGACCAGGCAATGGCCAAGCTCTGTACAAACAAAACTTTAATAATAGTGCTATATCATACATAACTGACCGTGACTTGTTCATGTTTTCATAAGTAACTATCCAGTTACATTTCTTAGTACAAGAAAAATTAAAGTGGTGTGACAGAACCCTCGAACATCGTTCACGCTTTTTTGTCATCCAATAAAATTTAATTTTTAAGAGGAAACAGTCAATAGCATTTTGTAAGAAGTTAATGCTTCTAAAATTAAAATAAATAATCTACTGCCCACAGAAATATTATTGGGTACAATAACTCAGCAAATTAAACACACATTAATATTTTCAATGGTTGATTGAAAAAGTATAATGTGTATTATAATTTATTTAACTATTATAAATGTATAATGGTTCTATATAAAATGTTTAAAAATGTATTCAGATATGTAATTCAATGACCAGAACGTCCAGTCAATCATGCTATGTAAGTAGTGGCACTCCAAAATATTTCAATGGCATCGAAAAAAATAAATCAAGACATGTAAATCCACAAAACTTTAAATACGGTTTATCAACTTTACACGCGTGGATCCGATTCTTCGAATGTATTATATACACTTATCGTATCGTTTACCATTTAAATGTTAGCAAGTAATATAACCGTAGCTTAGTTATATAAACTATAAAGATGTCAAAATAATATACTATAATTGAGATATATAATTTCATTGTTTGAATATGTTAGAACAGAAGAAAATAAAGAAACATTTAAAACACGGAAAATTGTGATTCAGAACAAATTCCGTTAAAATATGGCATTATTAATTGATATGGTATTGCAAGGTAATAATATTTTTTTGTAACTTATTTTTTTCTTATTCCTAAAAGCTATTTATTTGTTTTAGTCATTGCTTTTATAAGACACGGGACCACAAATGATGGAAATACTCCTAGGACATTTTTTAAAAATGTGCAGAATCGACCGAGATCACAGGAGTTGATGTAAAACCGATTGAACGATTTAAAAATATTCTAATGGTTATGGCAAGTGGCCAGGATATTAATATAGATACATTTGATGAGTATAGTGAACAAACAGCTTAACTTTTTGTTTCCTTATACCCCTGGTTTTATATGCTGTCAAGTGTACATAAAATATTAATTCGTAGTGCTGATGTTATTCGCTATGCAATTTTACCGATAGGTTAGTATTTCTGTTTTTTTAGTTTAAATTTTTTTTCAGAATAAATCAGTACATTTAACATTAATTTTTTATGACAATTATCAGAGGAGGTCCAAGAATCTCGAAATAAAGATTATAAAATGTACAAATAATACCACACGAGAAAAAACTCAAGAATAAACACCAACAATGACCTCTTGAATATGTTATTAATATCATCTGACTCGTTAAGGACGACCATAAGATTACTTCCAAAAAAAAAAATAACAAGACTTATCAAATGAAGCTAAATCGCTATTGAATATAACGTTAGATGAAATAAATTTAAACATCGATTCTGACAGTGACAGTAATTGTTAACGCAGTTTTCATAATTATATTATAATGTTAAAAATATATATATAAATTTTAAAAAATAAAACCATCCCATATTTCCTATAATTAGGGGTAGATTACAAATGTAAAGTGTATTTGGATTCAGCAACCTAAAACATGTAAATTAGTTTATGTACAATATGCAAGTTTTATGAAAATTTAGAAACATAAAAATGTTTTAACCCCTAATTAGGGGTTGTTTAAAAACCTGATAAAAAATTTGGATTTAGCATGTCCAAAACTAATAGAATTGATATTTTTCATCATTTTTTTTTAACTCATATTTAGAAGGTATTAATTAATGCAAGCTAATCTAGAACACAGACCACTGTGCGGCGTTCCGAAGCATCCACGGTTATTTAATTTTGGCCTGAAGTTATGCAATCCCATATCGTCGAGCATCACAACGAGATTTGGCTCGTACCGAAGGCGTTTTTAGTTAATTTTTGCGATAACGCCAACACTTTCTCTCTTTTAATAACATTCCTTACGCCGCCGTCATTTCATAAGCATGGTACAATTTATAACACTGTACATACGAACATTGTACGTACACTCGAAACCAAAAACACGATAATACCGCGATAAAATTTTTTTTTTTCGATGTAAAATATTTTTTAATCGCGTTCCGCGTTATAACAACACGCGTGTACACGTGCTGTGGGAAACGAAGTGATGAGAAATAGCGGCTCGATTATTGCCCACAAATCAAATGGTAATTTGAATTTGGCTTGAAAATCGTGTCGGCAAAGCGATTACGATGTACTATATAATATTGCAATAGCGGTCGACCGTTAAAAAAACATCATGCCCGTGCGTTGCAGTGCGCGCGTGTACGTTTTTTGCTGTTCAAATTATGCGAAAGCATACATTAACATAATAACGTGCACGCAACAGTAAGTTATCCCTAGTTGTATGCAGTTCAATCAGACGGTTCGACAACCGTGTGAACATCATGTAAACCGATCGCAACGAATGATGAATTCAAGGGTCAAGATGTTGTGATTCACAAAATTTACTATAGTAAAACTGTACTGTTTATAATTTCACCGATAACTCCTGCAGACCACTTCGATGGGGCGTATCCGTTGGGGATGGCTAAGGGAACTGCACATCTCCTCCTCCGAAATTTCAGAAAATCTTAAATTATACACGTACAATAATAATATTCAACATTGCTCGGCTTGCAGGACTTATTTGTTCATAGAAATGTTAATGTTACTGATTCTATGTTATTAAACATTAAAAGCTTGCCAACAGTGCAACAGCTAGACGACCAGAATTGTCTAGATTTAATTCAACTGTATAATTTATTGTAATAAATATATCTACATACTTCTTATGCAATTATGATATTTTGACTGATTCAGCCCGCTACAAAAATAATCCCTGGATACCCACACAACTAATATAAATAGGTAATATGTACGGCGGATATAAAGCGTAAATGTGACATGGTCGTGATGATTTATAAAAACGCATATTTCAGAGGTAGATCACCCCCTTCCCTGTTCTCAAAAATAAAAACCATTTGAATTCAAACCTTTTTAAATAAGTATTTAATATGCTCGATTTAAAATTGATTTTATTCATAATTGATGAAAATATCAACAATATATTTTAAGCCTTATAGTAGAAACCGAGTAGCGAGCTACCATAAATGTGAGTCCTTAGAGTTTTAAAATTTTCCCCTCTGTAATTCGGGTCCAAATTCACCCCTGATACGTCTTATTTATTCTTTAAATAGTACAGTTCGATTGTGCCGTAACAATAATATTGCAGCGTCATCGGAACATCTCGGGAATAATCTGAAAATCGTTTATTACCATTATTTTACTTTAGATTCACTATTTAAAACTCTAGATTCTAAACTATCGATCGTGATTTCCAAAAGAGTGTACGTCCACCGAAAGATACGTTTGGTGGTGATGTTCGATGAATTTACCGTGGAATAATGCCAACGAAACGAAAACGAAAAAGCGAAATTGACACGTTGGCGATGAAAATAAAAAAACAAAACAGTTTTCGAAAACTATAACACCGCCTGGTACGACGTACTACGATTCGGTACACCGAAAAAATATTGTCGACAACATATGTGTAGCATTGTAGCATTGTAATTCAATTAATTCTGATCTTAAAATATTTTAGTGAGTTCGCGAATTCCCTACGATTCACAGTTTTATTTTCAATAAGACCGTGGTTCTTTCATTTTTTTTTTTTTTTATAAATAAAAATAAACGGCGCATCGAAACTCATTGAATCGCAGCTTATAGAAGATTTGCGACGTTCGATGATTCCCAAAACTCAAATTGAAATTATTCCCCGGAACATTGAACCAGCTTATACAACGTAAATACTTATATTCGATGTATTATTTGTATAAGAACCCCTCCTTCTTCCCTAAGCACATAAATGCAACATACGTCAGTCGACCACATTTATAACAATAACTAAATCTAATACTGCGTCATTATTATAACTTTATTATAACTTAATAAACATAAATAGTTCGATATTTGTTGTGTTTTTTTGTGTCAACCATTCCTGATAGCGAACAAATCCATGTCCGTTGGAACTAACCGACGGGACATAACATATTATATACATGGTAGGTACGTTTATTTTTTCAGTTGTTGAAATCCGTAACAATACGAGTGTGTGTACCTGCGGTGCTGTATACAGCATCCGAACAAAACTATTTAAGTAGCGCACCGGTATTTTCTTGGTGCCGAGCCCAATATGAAAATATAATATTCTCGAGTACTCGAATTCGAGTGTTTTGAAACGCATGGTTTTGATTGTAATTTTTAACAGTAATCTTAACAAACGCTTTAACTAAAATAAATCCATATATATGCAGCACAAATCAATGTTAAACATAACAATATCTCATATGTATATAATAATATATCGTATATAACATGATAAATGAAAAAATCATCAAATATAAAAATTCGATATCGTTTTGGTTTCAGCGTACAATATTGTTATGGTTTCTTCATTGAACGAGTTATTAAAATAGCGTTTGGTTCGGTGTGCTTTTAATTATAGCTGCGTAATTGTATATACACATACATCGGAACATATTTTGTTTTATTCCGAGACCAGTACGTTTTATGATGTTTACTTGAAATTATACTAATTTTTAATTATTTTGTTTGGCATAGTTATTTATTTAACATTATTATTATTATTGTTATTTTGTTTTGCAGAATTGTTTTGGTTACTTCTACGTGGCTCGTATGGAGTAAAACGTTTGCCCTTTTTGAAAAAATCCAAACCGTCAACAGACGACGCGTAGCGATCGCTTCGAGTTGTATACTTAGAAGGACGTGCAGCGCAAAAAAATAAAACTGCGTTCGTTTACCGCAGAGAAATCATTGTGAAAACCGCTGTTGGACGCCGCTGAAGGCGCGCGATTCGATCAGTTCGATATGCGGGGAACGGGACGCGAGCGGTCGAGCGTCGATTGGTGTATACAGCGTGATTCGAGCGGATCCGGGTAACTAACCAAACCGGGTGCGTTTGAACGGACCGTTTAAGATCCGTACACCCTCCGCGGGACGGGCGGTGGTGGACAACAGCCGGTTGAACTTTCGTCGTCGGACGCACGCAACAACCGTTGTCGCGTGAGATCGCGTACCACACGACGTGTGTGACCATCGCACGCGGGCGAAACGGCGGCCCGGGCCAACTAGGCCGCGGCCCACTCCGGTGCCCGAGTTAGAATCCAAACCGCGTGAGACGGCACGAAAGTGCTGACGTCGACGCGCACAACGTCCGACCGGTGTTGACGCCCAGACGCTATGGGACCGCCGTCCGTTGCGTACAGGGTATGTCGCTTCGCCCAGCTACGTACTGGGGACGAAACGGAGAAATCGCCGTCCGGGGGCGATCCCACGCGGCCTTTTACCGGGTGGGGGAGAACGCATTCTAACGGGTGCGCCCCGCGAACGACCACGTAGAACCGGTTTCGATCAGACCCGCGAAGCCCCGAACGTGCCACCGCCGATGTGGGTCGGCGTTTTTCCGAGTAATTAGGCCGCGAACATTCCGTAGGCAAAAACGATATGTGCCAACACTGGTGCGCAATAATGCTGTTCGATTTTTATTTATTATTCGAATTCGACTCGAACAAATATTATACGTAACATGGTTTATTCGTACATGTCGAACAGTTATAACCCGGGCTCGGGAGTTAAGGCATTTGCTTATTTTTATGGATTGACTTAAACTGTACCACAGTGCTACAGAAGTTCATGTCAAGTTATAACACGTACAATTATGAAATTTTAAAGTGCCTTTATTTTGCTTTTTTCAGCAATTTTTCAAAAAAAAATACTAATCTACAGTTTTGCCGATTAATTTTGCTTATTTGACCAGTGTTTTTACGTTTTTAATAGTTTCCTCCTACAAAGTCGTTTTTGATAGAATTAAAATTTAAAAACAATTCTTATCTTATGTACGTTGTCACGTAGCTCGTCGCCGTCCAAGGCATCGTTGTATGGTTAACAAAAATATTTAAACGTTGAAAATAGAACGTCAGAATGATCAAGAACAGAGAGAACAGTTTTTTACATTTTATTTTTCAGAAAAATCCCTTAGAAAATCCATAAAATCCTTAAAGTCTTGAAAGTGTAGATTTATTTTTATTTTGTTTGACTTTTTAGTTAAAATTTTATATTTTTAACTGCTTATTTTAGTGCTTATAATGATGTTTTTAAGCGCTTATTTTAATGATTTTAAGTGTTATAAGTCCCTAGCCCTGGTTATAACCTTATAATAAGTTTACGTTTTTAATAGGTTTTTTTTTTTTGTTTTTTTGGCTCATTGATATACTCTAATATATCCACGAAGAAAACAACAATTTCATTCAAATCCGCCATAAAGTTTTATTAATTACCGTCGGCGGTAGGTGCCAAGCGTAGTGCGATAGCAACACGGGCTTCATAGACAATTCTCCGTCAACTCGAGTCAATCCTTGATTTTTATCGAAATCGTAGACAAAGTTGTCATCGTTCACGCACCTTGGCGTTATGTCAAGCATCGAAAGTGTAAAAAGTGTTCACAATCAGGTACTCCGATGACTTAGTGCAGTTGCAATCCATGCGACGGCAACGTCACTGGTTACATAGTACTGTGTAATGCACTTTAATCTCAAGGTAAACCGAAAGCTTAAAACACAGAAACGTGAACTGCATGGCGGCGGTCCGTGGATTTCGAAAACAGAAGGCTTAACATTCATCAACCGCTCCATTGAAGGTGATACTAATGTGTTTGCTCACCATTAATACGGTTTGTGGATCGATTCGTTTTTGGCGGGCGACAGTGGCCATTGATTGCATTTGCGTACGATAAACCGATTTGGTAAACAAAGAAGACCCGGTTAGAAGACCCCATACACACACGCGCACACGTTTTTTAAAGCTCCGTAAATACGATAAAATATGTTTCGGCGCTTCCCGTTGCCGCACAAACGTGACCCGGTACCACACGAAATGCATAATCCGTCGACGCACATAAATATAGCGCCACACACCGGACAGTTATACAAGCACACGGATGGTTATAGTTGTCCAAATTATTTCGACGGTTTTCACGATTACTAGTGAAAATTCTAAACATTATGTACGTCACACGCGATGGTCGTCCGAAAACCGAGAGCCGGAACGTAGTCGCAAATCTGTAGACGTTGGATACGATTTCTTACCGATCAAGCTTAGTAAAAGTGTCTCGGCGGATTGTTACACCTGTCGAACAGACAGTACCATCAATTTACTTAACAAGCGATGATAACCGTGAAAAATATACGGATAAAATACGCGTACCCATATGTGTATCCGAGATACATTTTACCGCGATCGAGCTACTATGTATTTTAGAGTTCATGCGCGGTGATGGGTAATACCGAAGATTTAAAAACGTACGTGCGCGCGTCCAACGCGTATTTTGCACATCTGCGCGGCGATGGGCGACGTCCATATATCACTTATTTCGTACGACCACGAATTGTGTGATAAACGTATTATTTTTTTTTTTTATTATTATTATTTTGCAACACAATTGTTGGATTCTTCGAAAGGAGTACTCGGGAGGTCACAGGTTATTCGGAACGCACAGACGATCCGCGTCGAAACGCGACCCTAATAGAATCGAAGAAGTACATAAATCCGAAACACCGCGGACAACCGTCGACGCCGCGGACCGCAGTACAACGTTCACGCCTTCTAATAATAAAATATTAAATCGTATTTAGGTCTGACCCATTGACATTTTCGCGATCGCGCTTCCACCGCCGTCGCCGTCGCAGTCATAGCCGTCAGTGTCGCCCCGGTAACGCGATCACGGTTGACACGGTTTTCTCGCAGTTTATTTTTAGAATCGCCCGTTATTGGCACGGCCGTTACGCCGACAATTATAGTACGCATAGGTGTGCGTGCGCGAGTGCGTATGCGCGTACGTGTGATCGTATTAATGCGTGCGCTTGCGTATGTGTGCGCGTCGGCCGCGAGCGGCAATCGAAGTTCTCCTATCCGTATCTCGCGAACAGCTCCCACGCGGACGCGACAAAAAAAAATCTCCCTCCCCAATCCGTCCACGACGGCTGAACGCGTTCGTCACGTCTGATACACGGGTGTACGTCCAAAAGGTACACGAGGACCGGTGCACTAGGATATGATCGTCACGTGTACGAAACGGACGACGTTCGATTTGGTCGCGACCAACCAAAGTCATATCTCGGGAGTGGATGACACAGTGGCGTCCCTAGACACTTTTACAGGGGCGGGCTGGACCTCGTACACGATTTTACAGTGTACTTTCGTGTATTTTCCTAGTGCTATATAAATAATGAACAACGAACGTTCGAAGAAGAGCACATTATGGTGAGTGGGGTGACGACTAGTCCATTCCGCCTCGTCCTTAGGACGCCCCTGGTGGGTGAATGTAGGTTTCTTTTTCCCGAAATGCCGATGTTTACCTACCGTACGAAAACGATTTGGTGGAAGGAGAAAGAACATCGTTACAAAATAAACGTTTATGCGTCGGTTAATAATGTGGTCGGAGTGATTTGCGATTTGAGCGCTGCTAATAATCATCGCACATTCATAACTGACAATCGATAAAACATTTTACCGTCGCGAGTGATCGTTAAACGCGTTTTGTCGTAACGCACTAACTTTATTACGAACGTTTTTAACGCGCCAATGCGGCTCACAGTATCGCATCCTAATCACTCGAATAAAGACCGTACCGCAACGCGCCAATAAACCGGTCTACAACATTTCGGCGCGGCCGTTCGGGCGTATAAAAATATCTCGATTTTTTAAAATTAACCGTAAGTTTATACGTTTGAATAAATTGCTCACATTTATTTTTGTTGAATTTTATTCATAATTCAATATACTATACAAGTGTGTGCTTACTCGCGAGATTAAAAAAAAAAAAAATGTTTACGACTTATATCATGGGTCGCATCCCTTTAAAAATACTTATCGTACAACGATTTTTATAATCGATCATTATTATAACGATCATGAGGAAAAAATGTCACCATCTCGTATGCTCTTTATTCGTCACGCGTCACTGAGGATTAAATCTTAAATGTTGTAACAATTGACCCGATTGCAAGGATATCGAACAATTCAACGTATCTGTATAGTTGCTGTTGGGAACATATTGAGCCGTTCGAATAAGGCCTTTGCGCGTCCGCGCAAACCAAACAATGGCACGCCGTCTCTTTGGCAACCGATTTTCTCAGAAAACCCCAGGCCCCAGGCCCCATTGTTGGAATATTTTTTAGAGAGCCCCCATAAAATCTTGATGTATAATAATTAATAATAAAGCCTCGATTACACTGAGCAATTTTACACACTGCGTGTCGACGATTAAAGTTGCGCGCGTGAGAACGTGTAGCGACTTGTCCGATTACATTGAGCGATTAAATTATAAATAATATGAATAATATTCAATTATATTATGTAAGTATGTAATGCAGTAGGTACATGAATTCAAATGAGCTTGATTGGTTGAGGTTTCGAAAAATACGTTTACAATAATTTTGTTATTCTCAGTGAGTATTTTGATTATCATATCTTATTATCATGATCAAAGAGCCCCCAAATTAATTATCTTCTGGCCCCAAAAAACCTTGGGACGGTTGCAGTAGTCGTCATCAGTTCCAGGAGAGTCAGGTCACATTTATTTTCTTTCTTATTGTTGTATCATTACTCGTATTCGTTTATTTTTATTACACCATATAATAATGTTATAGCGATTAAGCATCGATTACCCTCACTACTAACCCTAGATTAAGATATTTTATTATTTATTTATTTTTTCGCAGCACATGTTAATACACATGCATATGTCGAATAATTTTTTTTTTTTTATTCATATGGTTATTAATAACACCAGGTTATTTATATATACGTATATCTCATCCTCATATTTTTTTCTCGTTTTCATTCCTTTACAGTCCACTTTCTTTTAATCTTTCCTACCTTCTCTCCTGGCTAAAACTAACGGTAATACGACCGACGAAATACGCCGAATAAATTCATTTATTCAATTTTATGATCCTAGTCAACAGTCGCATTGAAAATATATAACATACAGCGCGATTTGTACGACACGCTTACAACAATAAAATAAAATGGATCCATGCCGAGATGGCCACGCCGAAACGTCCGCGTCCACGAATAAAGCAAGACCGTATGCCCTGGAAGCATACCGCGTGTATAATGTTATGCACACACATCATCGTTTTGGTGAAGTTCCGCGAGATGGCAACACGGGTTCGCGGTGTTGTACGAGACCGGACGAGAGCTAATTGCCTGGACGGGACATCAAAATAAATAGGATGGAATTAATACGGCAAATATTGTGCGTCGAAGAACGGAAAATTACGATATTTTCGATCAATTCGCCAAGCCCATTAGACTGCCCCTCGTACGTGCCGGAACTGCCCGAGTTAGGTACGCCAGGCATTCGGCAAGGCCTAAACCGAAAAACAATTTCGACGGAGAAAACGTTCGACCGGTGCCCGTTCGGATCCTAAATTCAGGAAGACCGGATGAAACTGTATATATATATTATCATCCCTGCACCGAAATTTTGATTTTCGACCGCGGTTGAATCG
Source organism: Sipha flava (assembly GCF_003268045.1). Taxonomy (NCBI): domain Eukaryota; kingdom Metazoa; phylum Arthropoda; class Insecta; order Hemiptera; family Aphididae; genus Sipha; species Sipha flava. The sequence continues at coordinate 463,692 of NW_020273058.1, forward strand.
TTGGAAAGCGACATCTTTCCGTCCAGCGGGCGGTAAAGTAGGAATCCTCAAAGGTTAAATTTTATATTCATATTATAACATCCTTGCGCGACGCATAAACATATTTAATTTCTTCCATGAGATCGTTTACGTAGAATAGTCTGTTGTTGCATAGATCCCTGCATTACCTTTTCCGCGAACGCAAGGGCGTGACAAAAAATAGTATGTGTGGCTCGCGCGGGAAGGCGATTTCAGTCTTGGGCGAAACGACGCGTCCACTCGCGACTGAAATAGCTCACTTTCCGCACTTGACACACGATATACAATAAAACCTGTCTTGTGCGGAATCACGTGGACTTAATAAAAATGTCCATTTTAGGCAGGTTTCTATGTAACTGAATTAAAAGGAAAATTCCGTATTATAAAGGTATAATTTTCCGCAAGATTAAGGTTTTAACATTTTCTGCCCAATGATAACAATTTTAAATCAATATACCTGTATATCATTCGAATAAGATTTCAACCAACCATTGGATTCTTCGAAAAGTGTTCCCCAACTTAATTGCGATATACTTGGATTTTTCTTGAAGCAATAGACCACTAATTTGAATGACCTTAGATTTATTTTTAACAAATCAATTTCCAACTTCTTTGTTAATTTCATCATTAACGGTTTTCTTTACATTTCATTTGCTTTTACTATTTCCTAATATAATGAAAGAATATGATTTTAGTAAAATTAAATTAACAATAATTTTAATAGTATAATTAATGTGGGTAACAAAAAATATTTTTGTTCATTTTATGATTTATTATTCCGTTTGATTAAGGTTTTTATGATTTATGGTACCTAAAAATAGCTTTCCGTTTTATCAAGGGTTTAACTCTATGTTAAATTATAAAAATCTGCCTGAACCATAATACGAGTACATTTCCGCACAGAATCCTGTTACACGTAAAGGGTCCGGATAAGACAGGGTTTACCGTACTATACTTTTTGGAAAGATGTTTATTTTTTTTCTCTCGACATTTTTGGTAAACACTATGTGACTAAAAACATGTGTCAGTACCTATTGAAATAATGATAATTTATTCATCTCAAAATATATTCGTATCCAGAACCCATACAATTTGTGAGGCCGCTGGAAAACCTCACGAATATAATTAATTACACGTAGGAACAGCGCGAGAGGAGGACAATAGGGGCAGTTGCCCAGGGCCCCACACCTAAAATTATAATTAAGGCCAAGCGGTTCTTATTTAACTGAACTTAAGATATTTTATTAATAGAAATTATAAGACTCAAAATTTATTTTGCCCAGGGCCTCGCAAACTCTAGCACCGTCACTGATTACACGTGATGAACCACAGTGCAAACGGTTCAAGGTCGGCGAAAAGAGAGCAGCAACGGTTTAACATCGACGATATTGTACTAGAAAAATATTAAAAATAAATTACCGGACCAACGCGTTTAATGATTTCAATGTTTTCCCGCGAGACCTGCAAGTGAAATAAACGAATAACATTTTGCCCGTGAATTCACGTACGTAACAAAATTTAAAAGATTTCGCATATTTTCGACCACCTCCCGAAACGTTTTGCCGCTGTTGTTCCCTGCGTGCGCACGTCAGTGCCACCCGATTATTCCGAGTGTCCGAAACGTGGAAAACGATCACGACGAACACCGTCGATAATGAAACGCTCTCTGGCGTCGGTGCGTCCTTTTGCACGGACCGTTTCTTTTGAAATCGTCCTGGAGGCATTCGTGTAGCAGGTGATCTACCGCATTGTACAAGGTGTAGTTTGTGATCTACAATTATTATTATCTATTATTATTATATTATACCTACGCTTTTCATACGCACATTATCGTAGACCGCAGCGGGACGGTATTGCGATAACCAGTAATGACGTTTACAATATAACCACGAGTCATTAGCAATGTTGCTGGATAGGTCAGATTCAAATCGTTCGTCGGTCGGAGTCTGTCTATAATGCGTGCGTCTGAATATTATAAAATGTTTACTGCAATTGAAATCATAATTATATTTGATTTTTTTATTTTTATATTTGACGAATACTTGTATGATATGACGTACTTGTAGTAAAAAAATATAACGTGCTTTTATACTAATAAAACGTAGATCACTCGTCGTGGATTCGCAGATCACCCCCCCCCCCCCCGTAGATCATCTGCTGCTCGAAAGCCGTCCTGGACACGAGTCGCGCCCTCCTCCCGGCACCCGGCGCGTTTCGTGACGTACCGTCTTGGACGTGTGTCGACGGCGGGATCCGTGACGGCGGGCGCGCAAACCCTCGTCCGCGACGCGTCCTAACCAGGGACGCGTGGCGCGCAGCGAGACCGGGTTCACCCCACGGCGACGGTACGCGGTTTTCCGGCCGAGCGCGACGCAACGTTGTATTTTCGTGCAACGTTTCTCGGCGCGTCCTGTTGCGCGCGTCCCCGCCCCGCCGGACGTTTTAGGCCGCCGCCCGCAGCGGACCGTTTCTTTCTATTGTTAGCCCCGACGGCGGCGAGCGCCAAGAATGCGACTAATGGCGGCAGCGGCGGGGCGATCCGACCGTCTTCCGGGCGCCGCCGTCCGCGCGGGTAGGCGGCCAAGT
>NW_020273058.1:466695-498494 GCF_003268045.1 Sipha flava
CAACGTACTATTCACGACGCTGTTGCGAGCTCGACCATATTCCATAATGACTCGTCTAGTGCCGCCGTTAACCCATGCAGCCGCCCTTAAGAAAATTACGATTCGAAATTATGTACACGAAATCACAGTCAGCAGCGTGTTAACGGGTAGGATAGAAGTGTACTACGCGAGAGCGATAAGTTTACCAACTGCTAATATCTACATTGTGTGTATATTAAACACCATGTTATTACTTATGTTTAAATTTTATAATTATCAATCATACCTTGCGTGTGAATCGAAAAAATTACCAAATGTGCCAGAATACAATCAGCGCTAGAACAAGTTATGTTGATTCTTATCGCCTTGTAAACACGCGGCGGTAGTAGACTGCGGCTTCTTCGCGGCATTTACGAACGAAATAATATGTATTATAGTTATACAGTCGTACAAGAAAAACTATAATCTTATATTTTTTATTTTATGTTGATCCTCGAAAATTTACCGCCCCGGGGTAATCGACCCCCTTGCCCCCCCCCCCCCCGTCGCGCAAACACGCCGACACGTCCTTGCGAATCATTATCCCGTTGCCGTTGCGCGCGGACCATTTTCCCCTCCACGCAAGCACATGACCAATCTTATCCGGGTCTGCCGAGCACCGGTTGCGATTCTCGGCCCTCGCGAACACCGTTTCCATCTGATCCCGCCGATATTTCCTTCCAGCCAGTCCCCGCGAACACTGACCACGGACCGTGAAAATACGAGTAATGTTTGTTCGTTCAGTATTTTTTTTCTCTCTCTTTCGAACATCGCACGCATTTCCTTCCGCCCTAAATCCCACTATCGAGTCACCGGAGTAGCACTGCAGAGGGTTCTGGTCGTCACTCGGCGTAATAATAACGTTCACGGGTCTCGACCGAACTCTTCGGTGATTTCGACCGGAATGACGAACGAGCGTGCACAGCGAATTGTTCGTTCGATTTGCGCCGAAATGATGTGGGATAAAGAGCGAATTATTACGCGCAGATCTCGGTGTGGAACACGAGAGCACGCCTGGTCGACCACACGACGTGTACAACTACTGATGTTTACCTCCTTGTCCGTCGGATTAGGAATTTGAACGGATAACACGCGAAATATTCTCGGCCACCAGCGAGCTCGATTCAACGTGCACGCACAAGTCCTTGTTTTGAATTCTCGGTGAGCACGCGCGAAACTATAAATTCGGTCCGCAAGTACCGTAAATTACTGTACGCACCAACCGCGTACCGGTATTGAGGACAGATCGCAAAACGGTAGTCCCTGATTTGCGCTGGGTCGTCGCTCTAATATAGCTTCGGGTCCATACACAGACTAATTGTCGTCAAAAGATATTGAGCTTAGCTCTGGACCGACGGCGACATATTTAAAACGTTTATCTTGTTGTTTGAGGAGATGTCGATTCTTGTCACCGGTCACGTAGACAGTGGTCTAGTAATTTACCGAGTAATTTAGTTATTTGTATCTTTTATCTCTTGTACAAAAACGTTTTTTTTTTTTTTTACCTGCGCTCATGCCGACAGCTATTCATTAATTGCATCAATAGTATACTAGAAGCCATAATATCTTGTACACAATATGCATGTTGTTGATGAGCACCTCGTTATAGATTAAAATAACTCGTTTTGTCGTCAAAGTTGTATGCAGTAACCGGCCTTGAATTCATCACGCACAATATTTTATGGTCGGGCAGCGATGATACCCTTCACAACTTTTTCTTTAATACAATTACTAATCCGTTGTCTACTTAAATTATTTTTCGTCACACGTTGTATATTCCAATTTAAAAACGTTAGAAAAATTTACCGTATTAAATACAAACGCTAAAAGAAGTCTAGGACTCAATTCAATGTCGTTCAAATATACTATCGGGCGAAAGAGCCTAACCTAACCTAGGAAACCCGGCAGATTAATGAATTTCGGTTCTTTTTTTTTTTTTTTATGTCATCTAATCGGTGACAAACAAGAGCGAACGAAGATCAGACCGACAACGAATCGCCTCGAACCGTCCCTGACGCTAAATCATATTTCGTCTACAATTTCAACCGAGCAGACTATAATAATATTGGCAACATTGAGAAAAAGTCACAAGAATAACACCCATCCATACATCTAATAAAACAAAAATCCAGCCAAGTATGACCGTAAAATCCTGTAATCGTCTCAGTTAATTCTTTAAATTGTTATAACAGAACAGTCATATTCGACCGAAGGAATTACATACCGAACCCAATGAACACGTGGTGGAAAGTATACTAAATCCACGTGTTTCAACAAGTTTCCTATAATAGACCTGCGATTTTTGTCATCCTAATTAAACGACGATAATTTTTCAAAGGATTGTGAAGTTCTATGGGTTCTTCGTACTGTGTCGACCCCGGTGTCTTAGGCAGGGACGTATTTAGGAGGAGGGTGTAATATGGGTGTTAGAAACCCCCCCCCCATCGACCATATTCTATGGTATTTCATTAAATTATAAACTTACAGTATGATTTCAATAAACGTTGTATACAACTAGTCGATTTTAAATACACTGACTTAATATAATAATTTTCATTAGTATAATAATTTATATAAATACATGGTATTTATTTATGTAATATAGTACCACTTACCATGAGTCTTTTAAATTTTAAAACACCCCCGTTAAATGAATCTTGAATACGCCACTGGTCTTAGGTATATCTCTCTCTGAACCGATCGCGTGTACCCGTAGTGCAATTTTTCACGAGTGGAGGGTTCAAGGTTTTGATTTCACGCGCTTAGGGTCCATTTTTTATAATTATGCGAAAACATAAAATTCAACGTGGTTGGTGAGGTAGATGAGGGGCGAGGTTCCAGACCCCAAGGAACTCCCACCCTCTTATAAATACGTCACTCCCGTGTACCTATATCATACAATAATAGATAACACGAACAACACTGGTGTTATAATAGAAAAATATGACACGAATTTCAGAGCAAATGTCAGCGATTTCCGCTACACCCTGTGTATAATTTATTTATGCGGATTATCGAAACGTAATTTATGGTGCAATAAATTAAATCCGATCGGACATGGTCGTAGAACAAAAGAAACATGGAAAAAATAAAAGTTACGACGAAAAATTAAATAAATACACCGATATTATAGCACAGACTACAATACGACGATTTTATATATGGCCCGGGATAAAATATTTAAGACGTGTCGACGTTATGCTACATGCATGGGCATCCATAAGTAACATTTTATGGGAAGGATGACAGGGATCGTGGACTCTTACGTTTTTTTCATACCCCATTATTATATAACATTTTCACGAGAAAAAATAGCATAAGCTTGCTTCTCTTCGTTCTTTTCGATCGAACTTCAAGAACTTATATAAATAATCAACTACATAGATTTCGCAATATTGAATATTTAATAAACTATCGTGGAATCCGGAATAACTCCGGTTAGGTACATTTTAGGGTCCTCCGAATGTGTTTTAAAATTAATTCATCTTGATGATTTGAGTTTTCGGCGATCATAAAATAAAAATTTGTTTCATTTTTTAATAACTCCTTCACCACAACGCACTTACCACGACTGGCGATACTGATGTTACGAAATGATTGCTATTCATATTTATAAGCAATTTATTCTAATTCACGTCAACACTCATTAACGACAAACATTTAAATTACCATAAGAATTATTTACCAAAAAAGTTACAGGAAGAGAAACGAAACCACTTAAATTGTAAATAATACACGTACAAATGATTTTTCGAGTCGAGGAATAAGAAATATTCTGTGTGAAAAATCATCGGCTAATAAGACTTGCGTGTCATTTTAAAAAATTAAAACAAACGAAACATGATAACAACGGTGTTTTTGATACTTGCAACCGATGGTTTTTTTCTATCGAAACCTACCGTAAATATTTACACATCGATAATAGAGGTACTTATCCCGAGCAAGAACTTTTATTTTCAAATCTTACATTTTTATTGATATAATTTGTAACATTTAATAATTTTGAACCATTTATTTAATAATATTGTACAAAGCAATTGTAAATTTCCGTTCCTTTCATAGATCTTTTCTTTCCGTGTTACGATTTTATGTACATTTACTGTCGTCAGGGGCGGACTGGCCTGGTGGGACACCGGGACAAATCCTAGTGGCCCGTTACAATAATAGATTAAATGGCCTGATAATATTTTAGAAATTAAAAATATAGTATTACGATATTTTAATCGACAGAATTGGGGAATCTAGTGAAGTTATGAAAAAAACCTAATTATGTAAAAAAAAGAATTTCTTTTAGAGTTAATTTTAATATATATATATATGTATTATATTAAAATGTGTACACTGTATCTATAAAAAAAAATGTCTTATATATTATGTATAATTTTGTATATTTACATAAAATGTTGAAAATATTTTTTAAATAATAAAGGTTTTTTATCATTATTATTATTTTTGCATACTTATTTTATACTTACGAATAGGGCTCGGAAGTTTTTGCATTTGCATGTTTTTTTGCACCATTGGATTTATTGTTAAATGAGTTAGAAATTCATTCCAAGACACTACGAAAAACATATCAAAAGTTTTTAGTGCATATTTTTGCATACATAGTGATTTTTAGATTTTAGAGCATATATCTTGATTTTACATTTTTTAGAAAATATTTTATAATTTTTGATGATTCAGTATGAAAATTCGAAAAATAAAAAATAAATACATTCATATTGAGAGAATTTTCTTGATTTTCTTGTATCGTATTTTTCAAACTTCCATTAGACATGAAAAACTATGTTTTTCCCCTATTGGCTAATATAATATATATTCATATATATATTTATAAATTATAACTACAGCTAGCTTTATCTAAAATAAAGTATTATACAAATATCAAATAAAAACAGCTGCTATCGAAGTACGATAATTTTCTATAAATACTTTAATAGGAAAATAACTCAATGATTATTGAACATTCTACAAGTGCATTTTTTTATTCAAGAAAAATTTTTAATGCTATCTTATTATTATTATTATTTTAAATTATGATTAAAAATTAAAAATCAAAATTATTTTTATTAATTTGCTTTTTCTATATTTATAATTTTATAAAATATTTGTGCAAATGAAAATTTTGTGAACAAAAATAAAATATAAGTGCATATTTTTAGATCATATTTGTACTTTTTTAAGCGCATAAGTGCATACATATTTAGTACTTTTTAAGTGCATTAAGTTCCGAGCCCTACTTATGATCAAATCATTGGTCCCCTGTTAATTTTTGGCCTGACAAAAAAAATTCCCGGCCTTATTAACCCAGTCCGTCCCTGGCTGTCGTTTGTAAATATCTAATTGTTTCAACAAAACGATTGTCAATTAATTACAACGAAGGAAAAAATAAAATGTTATCAATGTAATCGTTGTATGTGTGCGTAATCAGTGATGTCATCCTGTTAATCTTCTTCGGACGCAGTTTTTCAAGTTACGTGTGTTTTCGATTCATCATACGGACGTACGCGGAGACTAATTGAATGTCTAAAAGCGGCGGTGGCGAACCTACACTATTGCGGTCGACCAATGTCTAATTCCCTTCGTTGAAACAAATTACAAAAATAATAAAAAAAAAAAAATACATGATACAGATTGAATATTTAACGATACAATAAACGTGACTGTAGTTTTGTGTCTGCACCGCGCACTTTGTGTTATCCGTTACCATATATGGTACAATAAGCAATAAGAGGTTAATACGATGATACAGCACATAGACGTCAGCACGTTTTAACGAATTTTGTACGCAAACGAATATCGGTGATAAAATGAAAATTACGTGGTGCCGAGAAAAATTACATTTGTCCACGCGTCAACCTAACGGTTATTGGATACAGTTGCGTAATTGAGAATGTTTCATGGGGGAGGGACCAAAATAAATTTATATGGCGAACTTGTGGGGGCAATGCTTGTGAAATTCTGTATCACAATTTAGTCTGATGTTTTTTAATACAATGATAATATCTTCAGCAAAGCTTGCTGCTTCTCTTAAATCAATTTTTTCTTTTTGCAGCAACTTAACACAATGGTAATCCAAAAGAAAAAACCAATTGAAAAAATATTTTATTATAAAATAAAAATAATTATATTTATTAATTACTATTTACTTGTATAACTTGTAAGGATACAAGAAATTCTGAATCAATAGGTTTTAATAGTATATTAGCTTACGTTGCAGTGGAATCATTCCAATTAGGAATATTTTATGTACCTATGATTCAACTACGAATGCAAATAGTTCAATGAAATCTGTTACCGCATCATAATGCTGCACCCATCGTGTAGCATACAACCTTTTTAAAGTTTTAACCTTAGGATCCTCATTACTATTTTCAATGTTGGTTAAAAGAACATTTTGACAATTTGGTGTATTAAAGAAAACATAGACGTTTACGAATAAATATTTATAACCTGGTTTTCTTTTTAGTTTCGTAATAATTTATAAGTTTGTATTTGAGCTATTTGTGGGTTTAAAACAATATATAAATACAGCTCATGTGGGAGATCTATCCCCCATATCCCCCCCCCCGTAATTACGTCCCTGATTGGATATAGTGAGATTTATCACCGGCGATACGGGAAGGGGCTGGGAGGCAAGACAAAGTACAAAGGTAAAATAACAGTTCTATGCATGATGTATTGTTTTCAACTTCCTACCCCTCCATCTCACAGGTAAAAACTCAAAGCACGCCAACGGTTTTACATGTATTAGTATAGATCAATTGTCCCACACGTGTATATATCTCACACGATGATGTTCGATTATATCGCGTGCGTATACATAACTTTTGTATTTGGGGGGGAGGATCAGTTGCAAAAAAATGATTATGGAAGGAAAATTCCTAGACCTAAGTACCTGCACATTTCAAAAATAGATAGTAAAAGATATATATATTGAATGTGTCAAAATAATAATTTACAATAAATCCTTTTATTTTTTTGTTTTGTATTACTTTTTATTAAATTTTTTTGTTTCCTTATAATTTCCTTATATTAGGAACACTATTTTATACAATTTTAAAAAGACCTGCGGGGGGATATGACCCCCACATCCTCCCTTGTATACGCCCTTGATCGCGTATACGGTTTTTTAATTCAAATATCATGTTATATATATTTGCATATATCATACATTTCATTAGTTTTTATCAAAGAAACCAGCCATCAGGGGCAGCTCCAGGGGGTGACTAGGGGCCGTGGCCCCCTCTCAAGCCCATACCGTACTTATAAATAAATTTATATTGTTAACAAAAAATGCATATTATAATATAGGTATATTATCATACGACATGCACACGTATGTAGATGGAACCAAAGAGGTATGACGATTAAAAGGAGTTTCTCTACACTTCAGAGACTAAAAACCTGGCTTCGTTCAATGATGACTGAAGATAGACTATCAGTATTATGTCTAATTAATGTGTATAATAAAGTAAATATTCTGGATCAAATGGATCATATTATTGATATTTTCGCCAATTTTAAAAATAGGTGACTTGAATTTGTGTTGTAAAAATTGTTGTTTATTTTTGTTATAAGATTTTGTAAAATTATAACTTGCCCCCACCCTAACCAAGATTCTAAAGCTGCCCCTACCAGCCATAAACGCAAATTGATGTAGAGAAAAATAATAGTTAATAATCGTTATCGCACAGGTGTTTAACGACTGTATTGGGACGTTTTCGAAAGTTAGCATTTACATATCCATTTACAGAAAGCATAAGTAGCTATGAAGTTTACATTTTTAAAACGCCATATCCTCTAAAGTACATTTTTAAAATTTAAATAAGATAGTTTGACATTATAAATTAGCTCTTAAAGTGGTCAAGAGATCATTTAAGTCACTATTGATTAAAGTGAAAAATTTATTATAGTCATCATCTAGAAAATATGTACGTACTATACTGCATTATAGATCATAGATAAGTAGGTACAAGCTTTTATTGTCTATCATAATTAATGTTTAAATAATAAAATTACGGTACGATTATTATTATAAATTGCCTTTTAAATTGTTTGATCTACTTAACATTTTTTTCTTTAATTGATTAAATACATTTTATTTAGATATTTTTATTTATTTACTCAAATAAAATAAAAATATCAACAATTTCTATGCTGTTTTTATTGATCAATTTGAAAATATTTTTATGACTGAAAATAATTTTTCGCTATTTAGAAATGCACTACTTAATGTTTCTAGGGCCTTAAAATTCAGACTACTCACGATCGCTTAAAATCTGTGAATGATTTTTTTTCTTTAAAATGAATACATTTTTAATATTTTTTATTTAATTTATTCCAATATAAAGGAACTTTAACCTTTTTTATTTTTTTCCTTTGTTACCAAAAACTTAAACGTTCAGTACTTACACATAATAATCAAGTTGAGCCTTCTGCAAATCACAAGAATCTTGCAGCCATAGATAATATATCGTAACCATCGATAAGTACTTACTCGATTTTTCGACACATCGTAACTTTAAATTCTAAAAATCACCGTCTTCGATGACATCGATCTTAGCTCGAGAACGTACACCATTCGTTCTCAGATGTCGCCATCTGATACGCAGGCATAATAGGAATGTCACTGCATTGTCAGCGTGTAGTATATTTATGTATATATACGATGAGATTATATCAATGGGCACTTTCCGTTGTCGTGTGTACATGAGTATGTACAAACAGTGAATTTCCTCTATCGATTAAATTTTCAATTTCTTAAAACGCAACCAGAATTACGTCACTGTCGCCGAACGCAGGACATCCCGGTCGAACGCTATTATTATATTACAAAGCAGAATTACAAGTTAAAACACTATTGGTAGTTTTATATTTGATACCAGAAGGATAGAGATGGGAGGGATCAGAAATAATGTTATAAGGACTATATCGTCAATCACCCTCTCCCTCTAAATGTATAAGTATATATTGAAAAAAAACAGTTATTAATGTTTTACACGCGAAACATAGAATATAACGTCTTTTTTTTTCTATTACATATAAAGACATATATTCATAATTTAATCAAACTACATCGGGTTGAAATCGCAAACAAATCGATTAATCGATCAGCAAGTTATACTCCATATTATTGGTTCTTATGATTTTTATTTATAATTACCACTAGTGAGTTGGAAAAATAAATGTTAGGGATGCTATAACAAAAAAAGACCGTCCCGGCATTATTTTTACCTCAAAAAATTACGCTACGATTTTTGAAAAAATAGTAAAAGTACTTTCCGATTTAAACACTAATTGTTATCGTTTAATGATGCAATCCAAAAAAATAATGAGGTAAATAAATAACACAACACATGAAAGAAAAATTGTATGGAAACCGTTATCTGAAAAAAATGTATAAAATTAGCGTTTGAAGGGAATACAGGAGAAAATTGTAAAATTTACAATAAACAATATAATAAGGTACGAGAAATTATATTTAGGTATAATGAGAATTTTATAATTTACGAGAGCGACAAAAAAAATTAAATTTAAAATAAAAACAGGACCCAAGGAGAGAGTGATCCTCCCATCTTTCGGTTTTTTTTTTTTTACCAGCACCTAAATGAATGCCACTGCACAGACTAATATTACAGTAATAACAACGAGCATACCAAACTAACGAATACGAGAGGATGATTTTATATTCGTTTTGTTTTTTTAAAAAAAGTTTAAATTAAAAAATTGTTTATTTTTTTCTTTTTTTACACCGTTTAATATTTTAATATCTGTATATGACATATTAACCCAAACGTATATGCGACATTAAAAAAAAAAAAGGTTATAGGAAAAAAAAACAATGAAATTTCACATCCACTCGCGCGCACATAATAATAATAATAATATGAGTTATTCGGACGAAACGCAATGTACATATATATTATAAGCGGAGAACAGTGCGCACGCGTGAGGCATAAAAAAAATATTTACTCGTCTCTCGCGAATCTATTAATGAATTTTTAATAGAGATATGTCCCACTAAAAACGCGCAAGTATTAAACATAAAAAGCGACAAAACTATTGGCCCAGTCATAATAAAAACTAAATATTATATGGATAAAATTAGAACGGATTTAGAGCGTCATATAAATAAACCGAATACGACCGCTGTATATATTATGCACATACAGCTGCTACCGTTTTCTTCTGAGCATTCGAGCTCAGTGCATGTACTCGACCGGATATGACGTTCAAAAACCGAGTTTCCTAGATCGAATCGTACACATCAATGTTATGGTTTTATATAAGCGACGGTGGACTACAAGGTTAAGACTTATACCTTCAGGTTTTTTTTGGGGGGAAGAGAGTCCGACTTGACCCGGTTTAACCAGCTGCGTGGATGGCCCTTAGTTTTTGTATTTTAATGTTCATAAAATCCGATTTCTATGAAAAAAATTATACATTTATAAATCAGTACTAACATCGTGAAATTTGCTCTAAAGGTTTTTTTTACGAGACTTTGTTACGAAAAGCGTTAAAAAGCGTCCAGTTGCCGTCATTGTAACGTCGTGCCGCTATCACCAGCCAATGGGCGTTTTCCATAGAGCCGGTGATAACTATGCAAATAAAGAAAAAAATTATTAATTTCAACCGCCCAAGAATAACGTGATCGAAAAAAAAGTAGGTAGGTACTCTAGTAATACATATCGTCGTTCTGCGCTATATAATTTTCGCGTTTAGTTTCTTCATCTATATTTAAACACGATTTTGGCCACCAAAACGGGTCGTTTGGCCCACCGTAAGCTGTTGTTTTTTTGAGATATCGCCACTACGTCCATCGTGAATTATCAAGATCATTTCTCTTTCTTCGCCTCGCGGAAATGACATCATTCACGCACACTGTAGTATAAAAACGCGATTTTTCAGACCGAAACATTTTAAGCGAATCCATGTATTTTTGATAAAAAACATCTTATGCGGCGGGTCAGACCTTCCCGTTTTTTCTCCTTGATCAATTTTCAATAGGCAATTCGACATTTATAGCGCAATAATAACGACCGAAAATCACTTTTGCTGTTTCAATAACGAAAAAACCAATCTTATACCTAATTAATTTTAGACTAAAACGGTTATTGTAACAACTTATCTCTAACGTAATGTTATATGACTTACATGGCTACACATACGTAATATACGTGCAGCCACTTCGCGCATTTAATTACATACCTACATGTATATTCAGTAATGTAAAGAGTTTTTCCATTAATTCTTGTTTTGCAGACAAGAACATATTCTACTGGTTCTTCGGTTGTTTTACATTACATACTCAGTTGACGATTCCTTTGTATATACATATAATTGCAAACGAAAAACTGTAACTTGATGCACACAAGCAAGATGATAAAAAGTTCAAAAAAAAAAACCCTGTGCAACCACTTACTCCACGACACCGTTTTAGTATGCTTAATTTCCACCAGGGGCGTATTTAGACTTATTTCTAGGGGGGAGAGGGCGACTCAATTTTTTTCTATAATTCAGGCTCAAAATTTACAAGTAAAATTTTTGATAATATTTAAATCAAGTGGATCCTTAATATTTGTGTTTTTTTTTTAATCTAATACCGGATTAACTTAGAACAGACTTTTATGTAGTTTTTATTTAACACCTGTTTGTGTTTTGAAAGTTACGCTTGTGTTTTATTTGATTTTTCACTTAGCATGGACCCGACAAAAAGCCCAATTCAGTAATCACAGCCACGCGTAATTTGATTTCGTTAGAAAATGATCCACATTAAAAAAAATTTGAAATGTGTATCTCACTTATAATCGATTCCTAAAATACAGATTTAAGGGGCGGAGGCTATTACACTTTCGTTCGCCTCCTAAAATACGCCCATGATTCTCATACAGTAGATTGAATGTAATTCTACACAAGACAGGTGGAACGTATCGGTTTCGGACGATTTAGTGTTTAGTGCATCGTTTTATGGACTGTAAATCGTAGTGAAAACCTTTACGATTCTAATCCGGAGCTGAAGTTCAGTAAATAAATACAAACGAACATTGGAAAATGCCGAAATATAGATCCCATACATTATAATCCCGACGAAATCGTCTCGATCAATCTATCAACTTATCATAAATTGTTGAGGATATCGTGCGAAAATTCCCATCTACCCGGAAAGCATGAAAATGTGTGCTTGGAAAATAAAAAAATGAAACGTAACCCCCGGAACCGAACCCAACGAGCTATGGATGAGAATAAAAAGGAACGCACCGCGGCTAGTCGAAATATTCTTGTGCACGGGTCAAACGCGTAGAGCTCACGCACTGCTCGCGAAACGCATCGACCCCGGCAATCACTAAGTGGGCCGATTTTTTTTTTTTTTCTTCATATCGGTATCTTTCAACGCGTACACCGCCGTCGTGTCGGACCGTCGAGCGACACGCACGCGCGAGTTTAATAATAACCGTACGTGGCCGCCCCGTCGCGGCGCAATACGTGCACACAACATACCACTGCGCGAGATAGGGGGGGCGGGGGGGGGAGGCGCGGGGGGGGGGGGGGGGGGAGTATTGTTCGTGACGGGCCTCGTCGAAACGAATAGGCTGCGCGCGGAACCGGCCGACGAACGATCTGTTGCAGCACCACAACCCACCCGTTTTACGTTTCGCGTTCCGGATTCGGATAGCGAAAAAATCGTCGAAAGTTCATTTCACATCGAACTGTGCGCGGTACCCACCTGCGCGCTGCGCTTGCAAAGTCTACACAGAGGTGGAACTAAGAATTTTTACGCCCCGGGAAAACGTTATATCATGGACCAATAGTCACCCCGCACTCTTCTCGAGAATTTTTTTCTAACAATTAATATACAATCATACTTATTGAGTTTTAACCTAATATCAGTGTTCAACAAAGTTAAAAATATCGAATCAGCCGTTAATAATTACAAAAATTACACCCTCTACAATTTTACGCCCGTGGACGATTCCCCGTCTTCCCCCCCCCCCCCCCCCCCCCCCCCCCCCCCTCCCCGTCGATAGGGTCAACCGCTGATTTCCACAATACAATCGGTTTTCGACAAATCGAAATTCGACAGCTGCTGTAAAAATTAACCAGAAACAACGTAGTGGGCCGTAAAAATAAAAGCTGCACGATTTGTTTTCACCGATTTAAGCATGTTTAACGTTTTATCCGTAGAACAATGTTCGTCGATAACGTTGATTTCAATCGATATTGGGATATTGTCCTGGTAAATAACAGATGAGATACGAGTTGAAAAGAAGACGAGTGAAAAACAGTCGAGTATTGAAAACGGTTTTCGAGCCCGTATTTGATCGATTACTTTCTGCGTACATTCTACAGGAGCTGCCAACGCGCAAGGGTTAACACAATGAATGTCGCTCACATTTTTCCGCCAGTCCGCAGCGCGCCGAACCACCCGGCTGGAAAAAAAAATGTCATAATTGCAAAGCGGTCCGCGAAATGTTGCGCACCACTGCGGCACGCAGAAATAATACACGTACAACAGCGACGACGCGCGGGGCGAACAATCGTCGTCCACTCGACAGTGGACCGTGTAATATTAATATATAGTTCAAAACCGCAGAGTTGCGAAACGTATACGCGCAACGTACGTTACATAGCATGCGCGCGTGAAATACGTTATTTATAATCGTTTATATTTTTAGATTTTACGGTAAATCAAATGTCAAGTGTGCGTGTGTGTAATATAGGTAAACAACAACATCACAAACACCACCACATACGGACGGGACACGGGCTCTTTTATCTCTCTTCTCACTCCCTCTCTCTCTCTCTAGGAATTCGAGATATAAAAAATAATAATAAAATAAATAAAAAAAAAAAAAAAAACAAGCCAAATAAAACGGTAAAAAAATATACATAAATATAATAATAATATTAATAGTAGTAGATAAATAATAATAATAATAATAATAATAGTAATAATATTATAATAATAATAGATATTTTACAAAATATATAATATCGGGGAGACGATACTATGGAAAAAAGAATAAATCTTTTCAGATGCGCACAAATGTCTCATGTGAATGGATATTACGTCTAATGTATACATCGGTATATACATAATGAATCCGTACGAGGAGTGACGCGTCTAGAATCTTAATAAATTTAATAATTAAAACCGAATGTGTACACGACATATACAAATACTTAATGAACATCAATAATTATGTGTATATGCATACAAGTACATACATGTGATACGTATGTATATATATATATATATATATAATATATAGGAACCGAAAATGGGAAATACGATTTGATTGGTTCGTTTTCTGTTTTCCGGCGGCGACGTCGTACCCCTTTAGCGACAGTAATAATGATAATAATAGTGGCCATACAACGTGCAGGAAAACAAACTCGTCAAAAAAAAACAATAACAGTAGGCGTACACACGTGGTAACTCAACGGATAGCCAAGGAATCAATAAATAATTAATTGCGTTGAAAGTGCAGTCGGTTTTGCATACGCGGAGCGGCTACTAAATTAACAGGTCGCCTAAAAAAAAAAAAAAATTGTAATTATGAAACACAAAACACACAAAAATATAAATAAACAAAAATAATAAGAAAAATTATAAAAACATTGGAAATGTATAACTACCACCTCAAAGCGTACACGATATACTTAATATTAAGTAACATGCAAAAAGCTAAATAAAAATTAATGTTATCAGTAGCGCCATGTAGTAGGGAGAAAAACGGGAGAAGCTATTAATTTTTTACGGTTATAAATAGTATTTTAAAAAAACCAAAAAATTATTAATAATATTATTAATTGACAATAATCAATAATTAATTTCACTTATACAATGGTTTCCTTTGATACTAAAAGCTGAGGATTGTAAAAATATAAAACATCAAGAATTATAATGACCTATATATATTCAAGAAAAGGCAAGGGAGTTATTTGCCACCCCTTCCCAAGGTTAATTTCTTCAATTAAGCAACTGATGGTGTTAGTGTAGTCATATTTGTGCTATACAACGAAAACCCAGGATTATTATTAACACCAAAATAATAAAAAATAATAATAACTAAAAAGAAAGTACAGATAGGTATAAGAGAAGTACACAAGAATCCTTTTGAAAAAAAATCGACACAAGTTCATGTTTTTTTTTTTTTGAATAACGATATCGTATATTTATTCAATTGTTAAAATATATTCACAATAATCGGTGAATAAAAAAGCCTTTCTCTGTTTTCTGTGCTTGATTAATACATTTTTACGCTAGGTACATTTTTTTTTTATAATATAAATTATAACATACAATTGTATAACTTTTTTATTATTGCTACAATCCGACAGTTCATCTAAAGTACATTTTTTCAGAGTGTCTCCGTAATATTCAGAGATAACAATTATTATTATTATTATTATTATTATTATTTATTATTATCATATTTAAATCGATGGTAGTAATTGGTTAATATTTAATGAGCATATATACGTTATTATTACATAATTAATAAAAGCGATCATCCAAGTTGGAGCTAAAACGCGGTCTCTCCATCTGGAACGCGGTTCACGCGCCTATATGGTGTACAAAATATCATCATATAAAACACGTGATAAAGAGTATCAACGATATAATAGTCGAGGCGCAGAAGAGCTGTAATACTAACGCCGGTAAATTGGTAGTAAAATGGTTGAGTACTAAAAGACCATTGAAATGTAAGTCTTATTTTTCTCGAATTTAACGACGGTCGTCGTCTTCAACCCTTGAAAATTGAAACACTGACATTCATCATGACACGAACCGTATCCGTCGAGAACAAGAAAAAAAATCAATCAAATTGGGTACCCGACGAGTGAACGGCGCTTGACGATAGATACGATCGCATTTTTAGCTCAACAAACTTACAAAAGTCACCACTTATCGATATTTTTAATTTAAAAAAGCAATCAATGACTAGGAACACAAAAACTAGTTCTGTCGTATTTCATAAAAAAAAAAAATCGTAATTGACTTAACAACAATACAATTATTACAGTATATTAGAATAATCTAGAAAACTCCTAATTTGTAACAATATACACATAATGATTAGGTATCTTATTATAGATAAAAAGTTTCCAAGTTTTTTTTTCTTATACAATTGAAACGAATTAACAATTGTTTTCAATAATGATGACATAATATGTTTGTTTTGTTAAAATTATTTTTATCGTGAAATATTTTAAAAATTATCCAATCATTGTTCTCTTCATAATTATACATATGTATGATGGATTCAGTGGTGCAAAGCCAAATTATGCATTAGGTAGGATAACTTAAGTTAATTACAATCATATGTATTTAAACTGAAAGTATTTTTAATATTATAATTAATTTCCCATGTTTAAGAGTAATATTATCAACAAATAAATGTAATATAATATATCAAAGTTATCGAATAAAATTGTTTTTTTACTATATAAAGTTGCTTTTATTATGATTATACTAGTCGCTGTATTTAACTTCAGGAACTCTGGTAACTAAATAATTAACAATATATTAATTAATAAATAGCTTCATTTTTTGAGTATACAGATGATAAAAATATAACCTTTCGACTTTATAAAAATAAATGCCGTGTAATAATTAAAATAATTGGATACATATTACATACTTTGAATGTGATTGTTTATAGGGATTCATGTAAAAATAAAAATAAAACAAAACCCCTATATGCACTTAAAGTTAAATAAATAAATATAATAAATGGAATGATAATAAATTATTATAACAATAACAGGACCTCTTTGTCTTAAACATTTTTTCAAATAACGAGGTCTTCAGTAATATAATGTTTTATGTACATAACGAAAAAAATGATTTTATGTGTTTAACACTTAATTAATAACTAATAATCACATTTTATACGTACATCATATCTAGACTATGATTTAAACATTTTAAGTTGGCCTAATAGGATAAGATAACAAAAACTATCATAAATTACACTTAAATAATTTTTAAACAAAATGTTTTGTCTCGTTTTTTGGACATTCGCTTGCTTCTTAAATAGAAGATAAATCAAGTCTAGAAAATTTCACCACGTGCTGAAATTAAAGAATCAAAAACATATTTGTATACATTTACTTTCTTAGTGAACTCATAAATTAAAAAATGGCCTCTGATTATATGCTTTTCACTTGTTTATTTTCACTTTCGAAAATAAATCCCAAGAGTAAATTAACAGGTTGTATAAACCAATTAATAAATTGGCATAATTGCATAAAATAATAAAAAATAAGCTTCAATAATTCTTAACAATTTTGAATTTTCATGGAAGTTATTACATTACACTTAGATTAGAACTATGCTATAAGTCAATTATTTTTATAAATTTAATTATTAAACAGGAATAATACAACATTGAGACCAATGTCTTTAATTAGCTAATATCAAATTAACATTTTAAAACAAATGAAAATTCATTTAATCAAAAACACTTTAAATTTAACATGAATATTGAACTCAACTCACCATGCTAGTAAGTGAGATATACAGCTTATTTGAAACGGTTGGCAAAAGCGTTGGTAAGCTCATTGACAGCTACTTGCGCAACAGCTTGGCCGACCGCTTGCTGTACACGTTGCGGAATTTGTGGCATCGTTCCTCGCCTATTATCGCCATACCATCATAATAATATGAGTATATAACACATGCATAGCCATATTTTTAAATAACAGACATTTCTTAAACTAGTCTAAATAATTATTTTTATAAGATAAAATACAATTATTAAATAAATATCAACAATCTATTTGTACCAAAAACCCATCACTATTAACATTAATAAATTAATTCAAAACTGACACCAATACCAGCAAAAGCATTTGTTTTCATATTTTTTTATTATAATAATATATATACTCATATATCATATAAATATAAATGTATATACATTGCATCATAAGCATTTAAATAATATGCAGTATTTAATAACATTAAAATAAGTGCTTTTATTTATAACTACATCTTTTAATAGAAAATAGAAAATTTTCTAGTCTTTAATCGATAAATATTTTAGTATTTAGTCTAATACATAGCCAAGAAAATTTTTAATCCATACATTCATAAATATATACATTTTAATTAAAAATCTAATTAAAAATACTTATAATAAAAACAAAAATATTATCACGAATATAAAAAAAACCCATAGTTATTATTTAGATCCTGTTTATATAATGATATAAACAAATTATAAAATCATAATAAAAATATTTTATATTAGAATAATAAACAAATTCAACGCAGTTAAACAAATTTAAGAATAAAATATTTAAAATTAGTTACAGAAATCAATTTATTTTCAAAATATGATGAATGAACCATTCATAAATAACTTTAATATAAAAGAAAACTAATAGATATTATTTGATAAACTTTTTCTTGACTATGCAACTAGATATTTATAATTATGAACTTAACACTAACAAGATCAACAGCCAGAAATTTATATGACTTCTTAAACGGTTTTAAAAATAATGATTTACATGATCTGACATTTTGTTAAATATGAGCTAAAAAATAAAAATAAAATATGAAGACAATATACCTAAAAATAATTATCTTATAATACTTATTCCACAATCACTACCAATAGTTATTATTAAAAGGTGACTGAGTAAATTCCTAATATAGGATAAATAAATAATTATAATTATTACTTAACAACGTTTACAAATAGTGAATTGTTTAACAATAATTAGATAACATACCTAAGTTATTAAAATCTAAATCCCTAATTAAATGGATAAGCTAAACCTATACAATGAGATTAACCAACATATCGAATACAAAACAAATTTATAATATATATATATATATATATTTGTTAACAAATAAATAATAAAATTACTAATATTATTATTAATATTAATCACTCAAATTAATTAAAGAATTAATAAAAACAATGGACCAAATTTAGCTTACTCGGGCTTCAAATTATGAGTATAGGTTAGTTCGTTATGAATATAGTGATTATTATTAATGAAGTTGCAGATTAAATCAGCCACTGATGACATGCTCGACAATATATTTCAACGGCGTCTGAAATGTAAAAAAAACCACACCGTCGCCGTTGCTGCCTTTAACACTAATGTTAGTAACTCAAACTAACTACATGTTAGTGAGTACTATCATTAAGTACATAGCTAACCAGCTAATATTGTTAGTTAAGCTAGTATAGCTACGCACTAATTAATTACCAATTGTAAGAAATTCATTGTTAACAAAACTAAATTTTAAAGTTAATTTAAGAGAATTACGATGAGCTTTATAAAAAAAATTTAAAGCAATAAAATTCTCAAATTCACTTACGAAGGAATTAAAGGTGGAGGAAGTCCCTGGCCACCAGGTCTGCCAGGTGGAGCAGGGGGTTGTCGTCCTTGCTCGGGTCCAGGTCTATTGGGTATAGCTGGAGCTGGTCTTCCTGATGCTGGAGGTGGAGGAGGTGCTCTTGAGGCAGCATTTGCAGGTGTGGGGTTAGAAGGTACTCCTCTACGTCCAGCACCACCAGGACTTGGTGGAGACAACCTTTGTAAATAAACACAATCAAAACTAAAATGATGAAATATTTATAACTAAATTACCTTGGATTGTCAAGACTAGATGCTAGCCAATCATTTTTGACTGGAGGTGGAACAGGTGTGGTTACAGTTGCCATTGATACATCACCAATAATTCTTAATGCTTCTTTACATGCTTGGTACATACGCATCATTTCCTCACGTTTTACAGCTTCTTCTGCACTTTCTTCCATCATTTGAGACTAGAGTTAAAAATGTTAGTTTAAAATTTTACAATAATATAAATAAATTATTAAAATACTGTTATATATTATACATGGGAATATCTCCAAACATTAAAACATAATATTTTTAACATCCTAAACCATATTATAAATATTGACTTTAATATAAAAATAAGTTTTCATGTAAAATAATACAACTTAATTTAATTATTTATATAATAATTTCTTTATTTTTAGATTTTAATTTTTAATAATTTATAATTTAATTTAATTTTTAATTTAATAATTGAATTAAAAAAAAAAATAAATTAAAATTAAAATTAAAATAAATTATTAAACATTTAATAAATTATAAAAATATTAATTTAATTTGAATAATTTGAAAAATCTAAGAAAGTTGAACCTTTAAAAAAATTATTTATTACCAAATATTGATGAATAAATGCATAAAAACTTATAGCCATGAAAGATGAGGTTAATAATACATTTTAGATGATCTTATACACATAATGCTTATATACTAATATTAAAGAATTATGGGAAAAAACAATCAACAATTAACAAATTAATTTAAAGACAAACACTTCATATTAACTATAAATGATAAAAAAAGGCAGAACTATCACCATAAAAATAAAAATATTATTACCTGATCACCAGAAGCATATAGATGAGCCAATAGTTCTCCATTAATAAAATCTTTTGAATTGTTAATAATCAAATGCATAATAATTTTAGGGACTAGATCACGACATGATTTTGTTACAATTTTCATATATGAATCAACTAAATTTCTAATAGTTTCCACTTGTCTTTCCAAAACAGGATCCATCGAAGTAGTTGATTCTGTACTACTCTATAATTATAAAAGCTCAATTTAATATCATATTCAATGGAACTTAAAATTAAAAATAATATTAATGATTTAAATGTAACTAACCTCACGACCATCCTGATCGAAAGGAAAAAAAAAGAAAAGCAAAATTAAAATTAAGAATAAATACATAATTATTAAAATTCAATTAAAATAATATACAATTTAAATTTACCTCATCACTATTAGAAACATCTGACGACTTTTCTGGATAAACACCGGCACGTAAAAATGATGCTTTCCAAGAATCTACATCGTCTTGGGTCTCACAACTCAATTCAAGCTGTTTGTAGTCCTAAAAAATATATTTATGTAATTAAAAAAATGTTATAAACCAATTCTCCACTGATACCATTGATAACAAAATAAAAAATTTAAATAAGCTATTTTATTATTATTACACATATAATATAACCACTATAGTGTTCAAACCAATTAAAAGTTAATTTTATATTTGTAGTTGAAGTAATAATTATTATTTTAATTTAAAATTAAAAAAACCAGTGGAGAGTAGGCTTATTACTTATATATAATTAAATTCAAAATTCACCTTGTAAACATTACGACCTTCTGGATTAAACAATGCAAATGTATGACGACGAGACATAAAACCTTGTTCGACGTCTTTAATTTTCAACCCATCCAGTGGTAACATATATTTTTTTTCTCTTTCCTAAAAATAAAAATCATAAAACAATAGTTCAAAAACATAATAAATTAATATTTGTACCTCTTCATCTTTGAACCATGAAATATTTTCAGACATCAACACAAACCAATAATCTCTAGATCCACCTTTCATGATGCCCAAATTATGTATACACATCCAACCTTTACGAATCACCTGGTTTCCAAGCTTGTGAGTTTTGTTTGAATTATCAGATGATTGTTGTGCACTATGTAAAAATATTATAATTTATAATAAATAATTCAATTAATAATATTAAATACAATCATTATATATACTTAGCAAATCCAATAAAATCTTCATGGTTCGTATTCATATAGGCTAATTCACATTCAACCAAAAGAATTAATTGTTCTTTACACAATTGTTCTCTATTACGGATATATGATGTAATAATACGTTCCGTTTCTTCTCTCAAACGTGGATACCGAGACATCTATATAATATATGATTCAATAATTTATCATATGTTAACCAACAAAAAATTATAACTAATAACAATTATGTTAATACCTTATCAGTACAAATTCTAACCACATTAGATAGTTCATTGACAACAAGATCAGTACATTTCAAAGATGGTTCTTTCAATCTGGCAATTTGTTTTTTTACAATAGCTTCAAATGCCATATCAGGTGTAAACAAACCAACTCGAATACCTATAAATTAAAGTAATATTTAAACTGTGAATAATATTCTTTAATAAATTACATACCATGAATATTTCTAATGGCAAATGCTATTTCTCTTCTTAGTTCTTTTTCATCAATTTCCATTTTGACAATTTCAAATGGAAAACGTTCATGGAATAAACGATTGATTTTAGCACCTCCAGATAGTTCATTGGTGTTTATCTGAGCAGAACCGGAACCTTCAATTGTGCGTTCAAAATCAGATTGAAGTTGTTGTATCATTCTGAATTAATCAAAATAATAACAAATAGTAGTATTTTCATAAAATATTGAATTATGGTTTAACATTTCTTACTGTAACATTGCTTTTGTTTTAATAGCTGGATCATCTGGTCTAAAATATTTAAACTGTTCTACATCCTTTTCTAATGCAAGTAATTGTTTCTAAAAATAATTAAATTATGAACAATTGTGAGCTTTACGATTTATAACAAAATATACTTGTAATTTATCTCTAAGACCCGGTAATGTGTCTCTAATATGATTTGTTAACTGTTGGTTCAAAACTCTCTGTAAATATGGTGTACCAAGTCTATCAGCCATGTGTCTATATGATGGATGTCTAAACAATAATATAACACATTAACTACTTAGAACTTAAACTGAATACAAGTATTTAACCAACCCCAAGAAGAATTTTCTTTCTGCAGCTAAAGCAGCTTTAATATCTTTACGGCCATCAATATCTTTTTGACTCCGGTTGACCACACCAATATAACCACGTCTCAAAGGTAAAAGCTTATTTTCTAATACATCTCTAGCATCAGTTCCTTCATCCATCAAATCTAATTTTGTTATTACCCCAATAGTTCGCATACCTAAATATCAAATATTATAAATTTATGTTGTACATTTCAATAAAATATAAAAACTTCAGGGAGAAAACATAAGTGCAAATAACAAACATCAAAACAATACCAAATTTTTTACAAAAATATTGAACATGCTTTATAGGTATGAAAATAAATGGTTTTTTTTTTGCAATAATAATAAATAATTAAATAAAAAATTTAAAAAAATTTAAAAAATAATCAAATAATAAGTGAAATGAAAACAATTATTTACAGAAAATGAAAATAATATTCATTAAATCTATTATTATCACTATAGTTTTCCATTATTTTATACATAACATGCATAGTTTCACTATAGTAAATTTCTAATTGACTTTGTAGAATACTACATAAAGATAAGACTTAAAAATCAATTAGTAAAATAAATAAAACAGTTTTTTATAAAAACATAAAATCAATCAAAAAATGAATGATAGTTTCTATTTCAAAATACTGATAATTATAAGTCTTGAACTATGTTCTTAAGAAAATATGTAAGATCTTTAATTTATGTTAAATTATAAATCCAATACTTCATAAAACCAAGTTTTTAACCTGATAAGAGTATACATATACAACTGGAATTAATAACACCAATTTAGGAATATCATGAAATAAGTTAGATTATTTAAAATTAATATTTTAGCTAGGTATGAGCTTATAGTGGTATGCTGTTCATAATTTCTTTATAAATATTATTTGAATACCAAATATATCGGTTTAATATGTATTGATAGTTTTAAATACTTTGTTAATACACAAAGTATGGATGGAAACATTTTCTTACCTTCGGGGTCAACTTCTTTAGAAATTTTTAATGCGTCACTATTGGCCAAATCTTGGTTAGCTGGTGTTACAGCCAAAATTAAGCAATTATCTCGTTTAACAAAAGTGAATAACATCGATCTTATTTGTTGCTCTATGTCGGGAGGCTGGTCACCAACAGGCACTTTGGTCATACCAGGCAAATCAACAAGGGTCAGGTTCAACACTGGAAAATAATACTAGAAAAACTACACAACGGCCACCAATAAAACTTCCATGTAGAAAAATATTTAATTTATAACTTTGTAGCCTAGACTATAAATTTTTCCTGCTTGATTTAAAATATTAATGATTATTTCTGTACATTTTTTTTAGTTCTCATTCATAATTAAATCATTAGGTTGGTAAGTAAAATGGTAAGATGGTAATAAAACAAAAACTCTGAAGCAGTATAGAATTCTAAGGAAAACTAATAAAAACTAATAGCATAACTTGGTGCAAAGTTGGCGAGCAGACTACTGGCCGATTAACGTTTACCGTCTGGGTCAACTTGTTTTGAAATTTGTAAAGCATCTGAAGTGGCCAAATCTGTATTAGCTGGAGTAACAGCTAATATAAGACATGTTTCTTTTGTGATAAATTGGAACAGCATTTCTTTGATTTGTTGTTCAATATCAACTGGTTGATCACCCACTGGTACTTTTGTCAAGCCAGGCAAGTCGATCAATGTGATGTTTAAAACTGTTTACATATTTCATTAATAATAACCATAATAAAATGGTACGATTTTAATAAAGCAATGCAATTGTAATTTCAAAATTATAGAATATAACAAAAAATGTAATTTGTACAATATATAATTACAGAGTTGCTTTTTTTTAAAAAATTTTTATTAATGCAGGTACATTAAAAATGTATTGAAATTAAAATTAATGTTAAGTAATTAAGTAAAAATAATACAAAGAGTATTTTAATAAAATAATAACAAATACAATTTTGTTAAAATTTGTTTTTTTTATTGTATATTTAGAATACCTATTAAATAACATTAACTATATAATGTATTGTTATTTGTACAAAAATACCTAACATATAACTTTATTACCTATTCAACTAAATTTAATAAATTAAATTTTTTTTTTTTTTCATGGATGATTAAAATATAAATTATATAGATGTATAATATGTAAATAGGCTTATTTACCATTAGGAGAATAGACCCTCAAGTTGATAGGTATATTAGATATTCCTTTATTGGAGCCAGTCATACGGTCAGTTTCAGCTTCTATTTCACGTCTAATTTCATCAAAATCTGAAAACTTTTTTCCTTTGCAATGAAGAAATTCTCCATATTCTATAAAAATTACAACAAAATTATGAGAAATTTATTATACGATTAATACATTATTGCATGATACATTTAATACATTATATCAGTGATGCCCAACCTTTTTTCCTTTGGCGGGCCACTTTGGTAAACAATTATCTTCAAGGGGGCCACAAAGTAAAAGAGTACAAAAATAATCTTATATATTGGACTAGTTTTCTTATCTTTTATTGTGTATTGAAAAGATTATGAATTGAGGTATACATAATTGTATTTTTTGGAATAATTATTTTAACGAATTCATAAATTTAAATAAAAATAATATTTGAAAATAAATAATTTAAAAATTTTTTCATACATTTTTAAAAAAATTTTTTATTTTAGAAAATTTGTAATGGGCCACATAGAATACCTTTGTGGGCCACATAGAATACCTTCGTGGGCCACATGTGGCCCGCAGGCCGAGGGTTGGGCACCACTGCATTACATGATAAGTTCAAAGCAAATTACTTAATTAGTAAAATAATAGAGTTGCGGAGCAAAAACAATCACATTCGAAATTGACCCCACAATTTTAAAGAGGGGTAAAAAAAAAATAAGTTGCAAATTTTGGGAAGTTTATATTAAACATAAAAAAAACTTATGTTTGAAACTAAATAACAATTAGTGGCCATACATAGAAATGCATTCTTGGAGACGCTCATCAAGGTTTCTCATCACTTTTTCCAACATTTCCACTGTAATTTATTCAAATTTACTTCTAATTGAATCTTATAAAGGATTCATGATTTGTTAACATAAATTTCAAATAGCCACACAGGAAGAAGTTGTAGGGAACAAAAACAAGCGAGGAAGGTGGCCATGAAATGTCACCATTCAAGACACCAGACCTCTGGAAAAATTTGAACGTTTAAAAAAATCCATTGAAATTTTCACCACGTATATTGTGGCACTATCTTGTTGGAACCAGACGTTTTTATTATCTATTTTATTTTCCTCTAAATGAAAGATGAAAAATTCTTAGATCATAGTTCAGAATTCACTACCACTGCATGTCCTCTCTATCATTTTCAAAAAAATAAGGTCCAATTATTGCAACTTTTGACAATGCATACTAAACCATTACTTATTCACTATGAAGAGAACAACATGTTGCTGAAATTATATTGAGTTACCTTATGCCCAATACCTGCAATTTTGTTTATTGACATAACCATGTAAGTGGAAATGATTCTTGTCAGATATTATAAATAATAAATATTGGTTCTGTAAAATGTATTACATGCACACACTAAATTTTCACATAAAAGATTGTCATAAGGAAAGATCTTCTAAACAAGCATTATTTTATAAGGATAATGAAACTTTTCATCATGTACTACACAATAAAAAAAATATTGTATAAAAGATGTTCAGTAATGTTGTGCCAAATCTCTTCCCAAAGCTACGCTTATCTCAAATGCAGTCGTTTTTACTCCGCCATCCTGTATATTTGTTGAATTTAATAAACTTTAAGACTGAATGAGGCAAAAGGGCTGATCAGACTATGAAACAATTTTAGGAAAATTGATTAAGAAACTTAGTTAAAAATTTTAAATTTTATATCAAAATTATTTTGGTACATACATAAATGTCTTAAAATATCACTTCAATAAACACAAAATAAATATTTTAAAATAATTTTTCACCTTAATACAATACATTTTATATTAGATGCAAATTACAATAATTTTAGTACATCAGTACACCCGAAAAATCATTTTTAATTCATATAATAACTGATGACAAAAAATTTTCTTTAACAAGACAATAAAGGTTATAAATGAATATAATTGTTTTTATTAATGATGTTGAAAATAAATGATTTTGTCATGTGGGATGCAGTAATCATAGGAGTTAAATGGTATATATAAAGGTCACCATATCCTAATAATTTCTATTCACCTATGTATATGCAATTAATTAAAATAAAATAATATAAAAATTAAAAGCACAATATTTTAAATTCCATATAATAGTTTAGGTATAACAAATATTCTATTTCTCCTATAGCTTACTCTTCACAACTTCTTATCATAAAATTGTAAAATACATTAATTTTAAATTTAAGTTTAACGATAAATACATTCAAAAAATAATTTTAATCCAAGTTACTTTCATCCCAAATAAATAAATTCTGTACATTTTATGTTATTTAAATATAAACTATATATTTATATTACGGAAAAGGTATACAATTTGGACATTTTATACATTGTCCGGACAGTATATAAAATGCCCTTCGTATATTGGGCAATATAGATAACGGATGATATGATTTAATGAAATATGATAAATCGTAAAACATAGTTAAAATAAAGTCAAATTATTATCTAAAAAATATTATTTGTAACTAGTTTGTTCTTATCGTATTTTTACAATGGGGATGTCTACTTGTCCATATATTATACGCTTGTATGTGACATAATATATTATTACTATATTTACTAATTTATAAGTTATATTATATGAAGTTGTAGTGATTATTGTGCAGTCAGCCTTTTACCTATTTTCAAAAATGAAGTATTTGGTAACTGTGAATCGTTTGTATAGTGCAGGTTAATTCATTCAGTGCATACCTAACTACTTATTCGAATATGGAAAAATTTAATGAAGATTTAAAGAATTTTTTTAAAAAAAAAGGTTCAAATTCTTAATTTTTACCAAGTTAAAATATGATCAATTAATTTTACATAAAAATCAATTAAAAAACAATTTAAAGAAAAAGGAACCAAATGATTATAAACTTTTAAAAAAATATGACGTGTTAAAAGTTTCTGATGTTAACAAGTTAATTGTTCCAGTATCTGAAAACAATGAAATTAAATATTATGTACATAATGAAGAGTTATTTGATGTTATACATAAGGTTCATTTATCGATTAGACATGGTGGACGAAACAGGATGGAACACGAGATAAATACAAAATATAAAAACATCACCAGAGATATGATTATGCTATACTTAAATAGTTGCGAATCATGTAAAAGAAAAGGAAGCACAGCCAAGAAAGGATTGGTGGTGCAATCAATTATATCTACTGAGATAAATTAATCAATATTATAAATACATGTCATTATTCATTGATTTATCATATTTCATTAAATCATATCAACTGTTATCTATATTGTCCAATATACGAAGAGCATTTTATATACTGTCCGGACAATGTATAAAATGCCCAAATTGTATACTTACTATATATATATATATATATATATATATATATATAAGTAAATTTAAATACATTTGTAAGGAATTGTTATTTATAATAAATATACATACTAAATTCAACTTACCTAAATTGCTATTTATTAATTGAAGAATGAGAGGTCGACGAGTTACAATTCCTGAACCTCTTGGAAGAAAATCCCTAAAAAAAAATAATTAACATAATTAATGTTAATTTTTACTACAATTATATTTTACACAGTTTTTGGTAATTTATAAGTATTTCAATTGATTTGAAATTTCTTGATTTCTAATTTTTCCCTATCAAGATTTGAATAAAATACATATCAATTAGTTTCATCATTTGATATCAGTATCTGAAAGTAATTTCAACAACCATAGAAGAAGACAATAAAAAAAATTAGTTCTAAAAGATTAAGGGATGAGTTTTAAAGATAATATCTAATTTAAATAAATAATTATACAATCTAATCAAAATTACTTAAATGAAATAAAAAAACAGAAAATTGAGGTAATTGTACCTAACAAATTGAATATAATAATGTTCCTTCTTTTAGAATTAGTCCAGCATTGCTATACAACAAACACTCTAATTATTTATCAATAAGACAATGTTGGGCACTCAATTAATAATTTCAATAATTTTATATTAATTAAATAACTAAGGTAATAAAATTAATGGCCAATCATACATAAAAAAAAACAGAAGAAATTCAATACAACTTTAATATTGTTTAATTTGATCCCATATAAAAAAAATTATTTAAAATAATAATTGCTTCAGAATTCCATTCAATATTCCAATAAATCAGTATATATAATTACTAAATTATTAAAACAAATATGAAAAGCAAAACATTAGGTACATAGAATTTAAATGACATATATCCAAAACATATTTAGTACACATGATCCAGAACATGATTCTAATTGTAAAAACTAGTATTTTTTTCTAAAAGATAATTTAAGATAAAAAATATAATGTAATTGAAAATATAAAGAAAAATAATGTCAACTGAACAATATTTAAACATAGTACATACTGCACAAGTGTTGACTATAATAAATAAAATTAATGGATGATTTTTACGATTGTCTTTGTATATGTTTGAAGTTCTCATATATAGTGTAATTACTTAAAAAAAGATTATTCAAATTAGTCTAATAAGTTATACTTTAATAAAAATGAATTCTAGTATTAACTGATAAAATAATACATGATCAACATTTCTAGATATATTAAGTTATATTGTCAGATTTCTCTTTTAGGAGTAAAACAGTCACTTCTGGTGAGGTGGTGAGAGGAAAAAATATATTTATTTAATATATATGGTGATAAATTTATAGACAGTAAAAAAATCACCAAATTATTTATTTGGAATACATTTACATAAAAAAATGTACAGCCATTATATCATAACAATTCCAATAGTCTCAAAAAATATATTTAACTTTGCAACAAATGTAATAAACTAATCATGTGTTCAAAGTGAAATTATAATGAGACCTTTGTTAAAAATATTCAACTAACGTAAGATGCATTTTTAAGTAAATTACAATTGGTTCGGCAACAATTTTTACACAAAAGAAAATGATACTAATTCATAATATATACCTAATAGAATGACTATTGTAAATAATTTTTAAACTTTTGTGTATTTTATATTTAAAACATATGCAACCAATTTAAAAAAAAAATGTTAAGTAACATTTTTTATGTAAAATGAAAGTGTATAGGTAATCAATAAAATACAATAACAGACATTTTATTAATTTTCCTCTAAAAATTTCAAGATTATAAGAATAAAAATTAATTACAATTTAAGTTATAGGTATATAACAGTAATTTACTAAAAGTTTATAAGCTATAAGCTTAAACCCAATATCACTAAAAGATTCAATATTTCAATATTATCTTTAAAAAATCATTATTATCTAATTTAATACTTGCCATTGGCCATTAAGTTAAAACTAAAATACATTTTAATAATTAGTACCCAAGTGTTTAATAATTGTTTTGATAAGCTACTCCTCTTTGGTATATAACCACTTGACCATTTAATTTTAAATGATATGGAATAGAACTAGTTTACAATCAGAATCTGTAAATTAGGTATTGCCAACAACAAAATTGTACTAATTGTAGATATGCACCTTGTAAGTACACATTAATTTGTTTAATAAAAGGATTCACTTATACAAATAAAAAAGAATCTGATTAAGTTCAATAACTGAACTTCAAAATATTTATTGAATAGATTTTTAAATATACAGTAACGAGATGATCATTATTTAGATATTTGAGTAAATCTTTTATGTATATGTTTCATGAAAACGAATGAAATACATAACTAACAAATTACTAATAGTTACAAAAGAACTGTCAAATGCTATGCATCCATCTAATTTAAATAAAATTACACAAGTCTTATAACATGAACAATGTATAGATTGATAATTTATACCACCAAGCATTAGAATGATAAAACAATAATAGCTTATGAAACTAATAGTATCTGCTTTGATCCTAACGTAATAGTATGTCGGTCCTCTTAACCATTATAATTACAGATAAAGATAGGCTTGTGACAAAATGAACAGTATAAAAGTAAAAACTATCGGCTGCAGTTTTAGAAAATTTAAACAAATCAAATTTCCCAAGAATCATGTTGAGAGTAAATATTAAGTCGAACTGTTGCGAACGAATCAGGGTTAATGACCAGTATTGGAAAGGATACCGGTCGGACCTTACGACCAACGGCCAGGTTTTTTTTGGGACTGCATCGAATATCAGTACCGATAAGAATGATGACAACCCCAGACGGTAAGCATGTTAACCCGGTACGCAGGCCATGTAGCCGCAAGTCAGATTAATCTATTCCTTGACGTAGCTCTACGTTGCGCCAATTACCTTCCGACAAAGTTCTCCAGCACGGAGCTCTTGCCCGCGCTCTGACCACCGACCACGGCGATCTGGGGCAGGTCTAGCTGCATGTGCACACCCAGCTGGGTGAATGCATCTTGCAGCTTGTTCACGATCGGTATCAACTGTTCCATTCCCATGTTGCCGGCCATTGCCCTCGAGTAACAATCCGCAACAGCGGCGACGGCGGCTGACGCGATCGGAAATGCAGCGGCGGGCGCGTTGGCGCGGGTGTGTTTGGGTCACGGACGACGACGGGATGTTTTTTTCGCGGTCAGAACACGGAATCCGGGACGACGACGGCGGCACACGCACCACACACACCGTCCGCTGGACAATACGTCACCACTAACGGCGGCAACAGCAGTAGCGAAACATACGGACGGAAGCGACGATCGTTCGTACGGTTACGGATGATTGTGCGTGTGCGCGCACGCGTGTATGCGGGACTATTTACGTGCCTTACGTGCGAGTGCGCGCGCGTGTGCTCGACGACGACGATGCGCGTCGGTGCGGCGGCGGCAACGATTGGTGTACCGTGCGGCGGCAGCGGCGGCGGCGGCGGCAACGGCGGCTCGGCCGGACGGTCTCGCTCTCTCGTCGGATCCGACGAACGGCACCGACCGGGTACGAACGGCGCGCGCGCGACTGCCGGTCGAC
>NW_020273058.1:498526-659580 GCF_003268045.1 Sipha flava
GACGGAAACCGGCTCTCGTGCGAAGGGCCGCGCGAACCGCGACCGGACCACCGTTGACGGAATCCGGCGGCGTGGCGCCGAACAGTGGCCGTCAAGCTCGTGCTCGCCACACCCCGCTACCCCGCGACCGCTAAACGTGTCGCGCCTTTGACCGGCGAACGGGGGTAGGGGATCGAAAAGCTCTTTCGGCACCACCGACACTGCTTTATGCTTTAGGTACGCACCGACGACCCTTTATCGATTGCATTTTTGCCCCCGGCGGGGGATACGTTCCGTGCGTGCGCGCGCAAGATGACAGAGAGGGATAGTCGGCGAGAGAGCTTTTGCTGCATGCAAGGGAATAGTGACAGACTGAGAGAGAGAACGAACTTTTGCGTGCGCGCCTGTGTGTTTATCGACGGCGCGGAAAAGACTTGTCCCGCGCGCGCACGTAAAACATACGCCCACCGAATAACAACAATAACAAAAAAAAAACAAAAAAAAAATTAAAAAATGATTAAATTCATGTACAAAGCGCGCGCGCATGATTCACGCCAAATCTCTCGCTTATCAGACATATTATAATAAACGCCTTTGAAGCACACGCATAACGCTACGCGAGTACATTTCACGAGTTACATAACTAAGTTCATCTCAAAAGATTAACCCGTTCTATTATCACTGGTTATAACAATTGTCCTTTTGCAATTACATTTAGTTTTTAATACAATTTTGTTCGTACATTTTTGATGAAGAGAAAAAAAAAACATTTTATTTTTAATTATCTTTCAAACTTCCAGATACCGGAAGAATTTGGTGAGGGACGAGTCTGGATCGTACGAACTAACCTCCAGGACACGAGCCTGAATTTACTACTTATTGCGTGTACGAAACGTATGATTTACAGACGCGTAGCAAAAAACACGAAAAAAAAAACACATGTTCGTCAAACGTATACAGCCGTTAAATTGGATTTGCACAAGTGTCCCCGCGGGGCAAGCGGTTTCCACGCTCCGTTACGATACCACTATTATTGTTATATTACACGTTCGGCAAAACTGCAGTTATGTCTTTATTTTTTTTTCTTCTTAAATCTATACACGTATATACAACGCGAGTTTTTCGGATCACGCGCGTTTCCTCTCCCGCTGCACACTTTCGTCACACGGTGCATTTAATACCAGCGAGACTGTACAGTAATAAAGTGTAGGTACAGTTAACGCGACAAACTGAAAAATATCGAAAAAAAAATAACGTTCGTTCGTCCGCAAAAATATCAAAAACATCCGTGTCGCGCTGAAAATTTACAACAAAAGAACCCGGAAAAACATGCCCGTAATGAAATGAGTATTGTACACGATGAAAATTGTTGTCATAATAATTTCGTTTGCCACTCGATAATTTCTTATATACAACGTAATACAAACTACTGCGACAGCCGACAAATACACTGTCTCGACCGGGTACAACACGAATTAATAAATCGGTTACGCGTCCGCGATCTCGTGATACGTCAAATAAAGTACATAGGCAGTACCATTCAATGCCTTAACTGGAGGTGTCCAGGGGTCTGGACCCCCCCCCCCGAAATTTTTTTCCAGTTACGGCCTTGGTACCATTTATATCATGGGTTTTAAAAATCGAACAACTGAGGTCAATCGAGTAATTCAACTATGTGTATATAAGGTAAATCTTTACGGTCAACTGTCGTCGCAACGGTAATATGCATGTATGCACGTAGGTACTCGCTCGGTGTCTGATCTGATGTAAAGTTCATACTGGGCCGCGTTTGGTGGAGGTTTTGAGAATTGCATTTTTCACCAGCCACTAATGTACCGACACGTCACATCTCTTTATTTAAAAGATTTGAGAATTGTTTTTTATTTATCGACTCGTGCTTACATTTCACATAAGCAAAATTCAAATTAAGAGCTACCGGGGAAAAAATAATATTCAATATTCCTAAACTGTTTAGTATTGCAGTTTCAAAAATTCAGAACTCAAAAAAATAAGAGCTGAAATACGAAATAATTAAAAAAAAAAAATTACTAATATTCAACCCATTTTTGATAAAATTAATAAAAAAAAAAATTTAATTTACTTTTTAAAATGAAAATATGATATCAGACGATTATCAGATTTTTAAATTTTTTTGACTGTTATCATTTTTTGCCATAGCCTCCTACGAGATAATGTTGTGAGGTATCAAGTGACGATTCGAATCAAAAAACTCGCAAAAAATCAGTTTTACTGACTAATGAATACAAGAAGAACTACAAGGCAAGAAGAATCAAAGCCAATTTTTTTCTATTAAATCGAACAAGTCAGAATAATGGTATCAAACATTTTTTAATTTTAATTTAAGCTTGCCAATACGCGTCATATTTGAAAAGTAGACTTCTTCCTTAGCTAACTGTACTCTGCAGAAAGATATGCATATTCCATGGAAAACATTTCTCCACATACACACACACATTTATATTCTTCACAAATATAAATGCATACACATTATGTTAAAACACGTGTTAAAGTTTAAGATGGTAATCGATAGTCAAATAATTGTAATAACTTTCAATAATATACATTCTATATTTCTATATGAATATGTGCATAATAAATTCAGTAATCCGTACATCCGCCCAACGTTCACGTTCAACACATCATACCGATACATTGATATCGTTACGCATCCAACAAGCCATTGTACCAATAAATTAATAATTATTGTAAAAAAAAAAAATGTTAAAAAATTAGTTATTTCAATTTTCGGTATAATACATTATTATGTTTTTTTATTTGTGCGTAATATTTTTTTGAATGTGACGTTAAACACATTTATTGTGTTATAAATTTACACACATCACGACGTGTCAGCACGGTACAAACACTTTGTAGAAATTATAATCCATTCACGTTCCTACTTATTATTTAATATTTACACCACAAAAGGTACAAAGTATACAAACACAAGCTAGTGTCGAAAAAACTATCCATTATTCTTTTGTATGTGAAGCGGATGGACAATGCGAAGAGAAGACACGTAGTTTCTACGTCTTCGATTATATTTGTTTCGAGTTTTGTCTGAATCCGTATACGTATACGCGTTACGTTAGGCATGTGTGCATTATTAATACATAAAAATTCCGTACAGGGATTTAAGTCAGCTGTAGCCCACACTTTTTAGAAATAAAATTAATTTTGGCCACTAGCCACGCCAATGTTTTGTCGTTAACACGTATAAACGCAAAGCGGCTACAGCACAAAGAAACTATACTACGGTCAAATTAGGTGGCGAATAGTTACTCGAAATCCTTAGGCTATACATACTTAGAAATCCAATTACGGCGTAACCTTCTTAATTCTGCTTTCAGTACACTATACTTATGCACAATGTTCTTCTTTAAAATACCATCGCTATAGTTTATTACAGCAATAATATAGCGCATACTTGTTTACTGCTCCTCTATGGTTTGTAATTAATTATGACGATCTGTAAACGACGCATACCATATATTTAATCTTTTCGATATTGAATTACAGCTTTACTAGCTCGTATCAGGTACATTACGGCTATACCTTACCGGCCAAAAGGGGAAATAATAATTGATCAAAAACAAATTTAGATACGTCCTGAAATTGTTTACAACTACAGTTCAGATGCACAGTTATTGTTATTGGCTAATTTAATACAAAGCAAATAATAAATTATAATTCGTTTCAGAATTTAAAATATAATTACATGAAAGGTACTATTATTTGGATATTTATAAATTCGTACACCAACTAAAATTTACAATTTTAGAGTGGAATTAAAATAAATAATTAAAATGGGTTTTTAACATCAACACATAAATCTTTACTACTCTAAGGAGAAGATTTAAAACATTTAGTGATATTTTAAATTACAATTTATTGACAATTTAAATGCTAATAAGAAATCAGTATGCCTTGTTCAAATTACAACATTTTCTTACGTTGACGCTTTAAAATTAATTTATAAGGTATAATTTAAATATAAATTTTTAAATATGTATATATCTCGTATATAAATAGATTAAAAAAAAAATTAATTTTTTTAATATCTTATACTACCCAGTTCCTCTTACATATTTTCTTACACATTCATTTAAATTCTTACATTATAAAATGAAACAATTACTAATTAATAAAACTCGTGGAGAATAATATTTGAGAGAATAAATATATGTCATATACTTATATATTATATTAACACAATAAAATAAAAAATTAATAAGTTATTTTATATACATGTATAAATTTCATAAACAATGAAATCAAAATTAAACATAGGTAACTCGATCTCATAGATATAATATTCATTTATTTAAATAATTCGAGTGTATTTTACTTTTCTTCGGATTTGAGTAAAACTAGTTTTTAAGGCAATAAAATATTAAATTTGATATAATACACGTAAATAAAACTAGTTGTAATCGTTTGTATGTAATTATTTAATAGTTTTAGACCGAAATTAACCGCACAATGACCACTCGTAAATTTTCTTAATCATGTAATCACACTAAGATTTAAGACTTTTGTTTTCTTTTGTTAGTTCCGACAATTTTAACCAATTATAGTTTAAAGGTTAGAAAAAAAAATTATAATTATAATTTCTTTAAGATTCGGCCTTATAGAACTAAAGCTCATAACATATATTTTTTAAATACTACATTTGATAACAATAAGCGTTAATTTCTTAGATTACAATTACTATATTTTATTTATTCGGATTGAAATGATTTTATCGTTATAAGAATTTAATTTAGTATTTAATAGTAAAATAAAATTAATTAAAAACTAATTGTTAATGTTAGACTCATGTATATTTTTGTATCAACTATAAAATATTTAATTAAATTCAAAATTATTTTATTTAATTGTAGATGTTATTTAAAATTAAAATTATCTCTATTATCTTTTAAGCCTCGATACATCGATCACTTATAGCTTAGCTTGACTATTTAGTGAAGAATAAATAATCATTTATTAACATTTATACTCTTGAAGATACGAAAATGACTTATAGTAATGGTCATAAAAAGCACATAAATTATTAATATAATTATTCACGTGGTTTTTTTTTTTTTATCAATCAACTAAAATGTATGATATTTACCTCCCATAAAATCAATTCCACGTATTTCACAGTTAATATGCTCTTGATATCCACAATGACATATTTTTAGTAATTTTAATAAATTTAATATATTAGTACATTTTTAATAATACGATAGTATGGAATTATTAAAGAAATATTAGACATTTCAATATTATTGGAGTATTGGTTGATCTTAGGTTCGCGTGTGTGTGTGTCACCTGAAACTTTTCATACTCAGACTCTAATACAGTAAAATACTAGTAAGTAAGTTATATTAATTCTGAAAAATAAATATTCTGAATAAATTATCAATTTATGTATAAAATGTATATATATTACTGTAAGCTATATAATTCTATTGTAATGATACTATTACAATTAATTATAACCAGTTAAAAATAAAATCATGGTTACTACTTAAGTTAATTTTCGCGAAAGATTTATTAAGTCAAAATAGATATCGTAATTCGTCTCCGTAATAATATGATATTACATATTATACGGAACATGGAACAACTATAACAAGTTGACAACTATACAGTTTTATAACATAAAAAGTATTATAAATCTTTCTTGATAATATAGATTTGTATACGTCCCTTATGTACACATACAACAAACAAATAAAAAACTAATCGTATCGAAATAACTACTTCGTCTGAACAATTTCTAACGTCGATTAGTATTACAAAATAAAATATAAAATATTTATTATTCAACTATAAAATAGCAGATAACAGCTAAAAAAAAAAAAAAAACAGTATTTTTATAATAATTATACACCACGACCACATAAACGTATTTTCCATTATTGAAAATCGTTGTCTCCAAACCATAACCAAACCTCAAACAATATAATAATACTGTTGTATTTGAAAGAGAAACAGTGATAATAATTACATATATTTTATTCTATCAGTCGACGACTTGTCGTACATAATCTACTTATAATGTACGCTATTATGCGTACGTAAACATTTTAAGTTTATTCTATGATTTCTATTTACTTTTCAATTTCAACGTATTTTATATAATAAATCTAAATTAAAAGTATTTAAATGAGAATAGTATAGTACTATTACTCATCTATACCACTTCTATTGGTGATCACCTATATATATAGTACATACAAAATATAATGTATAATATAGTATACATCTTATACTAGTGTATGTGTGTGTGTGTGTGTCTATGTAAATGTGACATTGTATAATTGCTATTTCAAGCCTTCAAGGTAATTATTCGTAAAAGATAACGGATAGATCAATAAACGTGATTTTTTTTAAGCGTCATTAAGTTGGCCACGGTCCGTTGACTAATTATACCAAAACAAAAATTTGATTAAATTGGACCATTGTCCATGTTGCAATATATTACGTTCTGAAAAAATACTATCCACATAATTATTACTTTATTTTATTTATGTAAACGAATAGATGTATAAAACATAATATTTATGGTAAATAACATTTTACAGTGTTTCATATTTGAATGTTTATGTGAGACCGCGAAGGCGTGAGATATAATAAATATTATACTAACCATATTCGCATATCATACGTATTATTGCTCATAAACCTATGCATTTATTATTCAGTTCATAAATAAGAAATTTTGAAGGTGCAAGTCGCGGTTAAAATATGAAATCCATAGCCTTGCAATAAGATTTCAAGTCTTAATGACTACAATATTTCAATACTGTTATCAAAATTCAAACAAAATCTAAAACAAAAGAAGTAAAAAATACTTATTTCGCAGAATACACGCCATGCGCATTCGACACCTCACTGCGAAATTTAAGCGTTTACTGGAATATTATTATTTTAAATCTAAGCATGGAAAGAATCGTAACGAATCTGCATATAGAGCTCTGTTTATCCATGATAATAAATTATGTCTGAACTAATATACTATTACAGTTATTATTTCAACCATTTTTTTTTTTTACTATTTTAAATAATAATAATTTAATCAAACAATGCTTGTTACATTTCCTTATTACATTTTCAGCTTAGAGTTAAGATAAAGTAAAAAAAATCTTATTCTTGTAAAACTGATGCTCTTTTCTCTTTAGATTATAATTAAAATGATTTACTGTCTTCCGACGATCATAATTTTAAATTATTGATATATAGATTACATGCAGTGGCTAAAGTTATTGAGCTGAAAAAAAAAATTGTATTGTTATATTTTATAACTTTTTAATATTTTACGCATTTATATGTATATATATATACATATATAACACGAGGTATATAATTACATATAAATGCGTAAAATATTAAAAAGTTATAAAATATAACAATACAATTTTTTTTTTCAACAAAAAAAGATTAAAAAGATAAAAAGATTATGATACGCGAATATATACTATTATTAGCGTGTGAATTAAATGTACATGTATATGAAATACATGTTATATATTAATTCAAAATTATTTCAATTACTATGAAAATACATAGTTTATACAAAAAACATCTAGTTAAAATCCCGAAGATTTCAGAAATATTTTGTACAACAGATAAACGTAATCGGCCTCCCACATTATTTTTTCATAAACGAAAATCACATAACATTATAATTAAATTCATTCATTCACAATGTTACTTAATCCCGGTCTTAAAATTACGCTCTTTGTGGATTTTAACCCGACATTTTTCACAATCAAGGAGAAGAGAAAATTAAATTATTAAAACACCAATTATATCATCAAATAGTTCGTAACCAACAGTAAAAAATAATATCCAGATAAGCAACAAATTATCGACGAGTTTTGTTACATTGTTGACACATATTCGTATTATTATTATTTGAAGCGAGATAATTCGCCAGCGCTGTAGGGAATAATGATGAACCGTAATGTAAATAAATTATAAAATATCTACAGTTAATTAATATAACGTGTTAATATTCTCTCGTTCATTTATAAAATATCAGTATATTCACTACATTAAATTATTATGGATGTACCCACGATAAGCCGTTTGAACCTTTTCTGCCTTTTCTGATAATAGTATTATTATTATTAGATGCATAACGATTACATTATTTTACATCGTAATCAGCCTTCTTAGCAAAGTGGTGTACGTTTCCCAGAGGTTACCACCCGGAAGGATTTCAAATACCTTCGCATAACAATAAAAAATAAAAAAATCAGAAGTAAACACAATAAATGGACTTAGAGGTTAATACTAAATAGCATTCGATACGAAATCCGAATAATAATTTTTTAGTTATTTTTGATGGCAGATCAGAGTAGCATAATAGCAGAGTAGTGACCAGGTCAGGGGACATTTTGAAACTACGTTTTCTTTTAAAAATCTTTAGCTGCTTATAAATAATTTTATTAATAATACTGAATAATTTGAACAATCTTATCCAATGACAAATCACACAATATATCGTGTTTTTTTAACATTAATGTAGGCCTAACCTCATTAAATTATTTTTATGGGTTTATTTTGAAGTTTTTATGTTCATTACGACAATTATCAGTTTGTAGTGCATCTCTCTATACGTGCACGTAGTGTTATTTAGTAAATCGTAATGTGTTATTTTGTCATTGCTTCTGTTATACTTCATGCATATGTTACGAAATATGTCAATACGTGAATCATACTATCGCAAATTATATAGACGTTACAAAATCACAAAAATCGTTTATACTTCTTTTTTTTTTTATACGTTTTAACAGTCGATTTCGGTCGGTGGTCCCATGACCCGGTTATAATACTTAAAAGATATAATTCAATTTTTGTTTATAAAAAATATTAAGATAATAAGATTTAAAAATTAAAATTGTTGGACAATGTATTATAGTTGACACGAGAATAAAGGATATATCTCAACAATGACAATGGAATTAGCCTGTGGTTTATAGGTGTTTATCCCTTTAGATAAAAATTCAAACTATTTTACGGTCAATATATTATAAATTACTCATTCACTAGTTTAAAAATTACTTAAAACTTTTAGTCATAATATTTAGAATATGGTTCATGAAGGTATTGTAAAATATTTATTCTGTATATTTTAAGCGAAGTCTTTCTGGTTTTAAAATAAACTATTAAGTAGTTGTTTTATTGACGTATACTCTCAACATTATTTTGAAAATGCATGTATATATTACGTATATTATCAAGTCTCGAGCACTTCGCTGAGAAGTATTAAATGCAATTAGTTATACAGGTTTTAATTTTGGTTTTATTTTATAATTGACATTCGGTTTTCCCTCAGAAGATCAGTGTTTTACTTTGAAATAGTTATTGG
Organism: Sipha flava; assembly: GCF_003268045.1. Taxonomy (NCBI): domain Eukaryota; kingdom Metazoa; phylum Arthropoda; class Insecta; order Hemiptera; family Aphididae; genus Sipha; species Sipha flava. The sequence goes on from NW_020273058.1 coordinate 507,894, forward strand.
CTGTATACTATGTGTATTTATGATAGTATCGATTTGTTTAAATAATTTTAATTTATATTTCTGTAGAGAAATAAAAATGTATATGTATTTCAATTGTTTGGTTAATATTAACAATCCTTCATAATACCACCATCAGCATCTAAATCACAAAAATGTTCATATTCAGATACACGACGATGTGATACGCTCCCGACGGAATTGATGAGAACATCACTGCTCAAAAGGCATTATTTCACTGTACTAAATACTTGAACTTGAACATCGTTATAATTATTAATTATGCATAGTTACCGTACGGCCGAGCACGCGTCAAATAACATATCAAATAAATAAATAATCATCATTGTATTTATGAAATATTTATTACACCGCAAATTTTCTGTACAGTGGCTGCCGCATATTTATGTATACACGAGTACGTGTGTGCAATACGAACGTAAATATACATTTTTATTGCAAAATGTGTTGGTCACTCGCCATAATTTAGCGTGATATTAAAATATATTTTCATAAGACGGACAAGAGATAATAATCATACAAAACCATAACCATACTGTCTGTATACACACACACCCATAGAACCATATAAATAATTATATGTTTATACACCACATGTATACACTCGCAGAAATCTAATCCTGTATATTATTGTCGTCATTGTACATGTGTGCATGCATAAAACGGGGACAAACGTGGAAACATATAGATTTTTAACTGACAAACGTGTCAGTGTGTACACAAATAGCTGCAGCTTTAACAACAATCGTCTATTCAAATGTATAATTATTTTACGTACTATTTCGTCCATTTGCGAATAATAAAAACCGTGCTGTAAAAAGTTTAAAATTTGAAAGAAAAAATTGTATCTGTAAAAAATGCGATCAGTGTTAAAATCACATTGTATCAATAACGCGCCTAATGGTAAAATATTTAACACGTTCAAACAATAAATATAATATAGTTTTATTGATGATTGGCGAACCGCAGTGATTAGCTATAATACGGTATATTTACTTCGTACACAACATTCGATATTCAAGCGAATTAATACTTTTGTAGAGACAATATGAGTATTATATTATTTAATCAACGAGAAATAAAATGTTGCTGCTAGACAATGAAGGATTGGTATTTTTACAATTTTATCAACAACAATGCATTTTTTATTTTATATCTTCTTCTAGTAATAGTCTATATTTTGTACGAGTTGTATACATATATATTTTTATAAATTTACTCGATAAACCGATCGAATTGTACATTTAGGGTTTTATGTATATTTCAAATTACCTTTTTGCTATATTGAGTAAACAAATATTTCTATTAAATGTATGTTCGAAATTCATTATTATACCTGTCTGACGCCTATTGAATATCTACATTAATTTTGTTTTAAAAAGCAAATATGATAAATATTTATATTGTGTAATAACTAATAATTAAAAGAATTCCAAATCACGATTGAATAAAGCTTCTTATTAATTTGTAATCGGAAATTGTTTTAAATCTGAAACACGAGTTTCGATGAAACTTGAAATACACATTTTAACTTATTCGTTTTTTAACAAACGTACTTGTGTTTCGATGAAACATTTGTTGACTTATGTAACTACTGGTAATATTTTTTCCAAAAATCCTTGAAACCATAATTCTAGTTATTATTAATTATAATTTTTTTTTTTTTTTTGCTAACTCTCCTTAATTTCCTGTTTCTGCACCACACATTAGTCACCACATAGCATGCTTGCGTGATTCATCCGAAACAAATCAACCCCACTCCGAGTCATTTTTCACGTATTCGCAGTTCATCAAGTATTCGAATATATCTATTCGAGATTGAGGACTACAGCCAGCCGTAGAAAACCGTCCAGTTCCAGTCTCATTTGCACGCGTGAACTGAACGCTGTTGTAGCGCTCGAAGAGCACCGCCGAAACGGACGGTGCAGTGTTTTAGCATAAAACCCGAAATCAATTACCGCAACATTTTAAACACGAGCTGGTTTATTTTTACGCATATTCCGTGCATAGTTTTTTACCTCGCCGAAAAAGTAAACAGTGATTTCGGGATAGTTTCCTCAGACAAATGTTATCGTTGTACGAGTAATTGCAGCACATTTTGTATATAAACACAACAGCCGTTTTTATCCATCGTTCGTTTGCAGGTACACAGTTGTTCTCGTCGATTACGCCATTTCGGATTTTTTTTTAGATTTCGCGTCAGCATCTGTTGTGTGTACGGTACACTATTACGTTTTCGCGATTGGTGTACAATAACGAATCGCGCGGACCGTTAATTATTTTCACAAACCGTACAGCAGTAAAATATAATCAATCATGTTTCGTGAAAGAAAATAAGAAAAAAAAAAAAACCATGAATTATTTATTACGCGACGACCGGGTATTGAACTGCAGAGGAAGTATTACTATACCGATAACACGCGCCGAAACCCTGTTCGCTGCTCATGTATACGAATACGTACCGATCGGCTGCAGGGGATCACGGGTCGTATTAAAACTTTTCACTGCCGTTTCATTAACCAAGAAAAAAATAAATAAACTTTGCTAACATTGTAATTTGTATGATACGCAAACATATAACAGTTCGATACTTAAACGAGTACATTTCATGTACGCTGTCAATGGCGTCAAATGTTTGGTAGGGGTGTTAACATTTTTCTAAAAAAAAAAGACATATAAGGTATTAATAATTTTGTTATTCTATTGTTATTATAAATACAAATGAAGAAATATTCACAACGACATGATATAAATTAATGTTCTCTCTCCTGTAGCTTCATAGCAAATTATTATTATTGTTACTCATTTATGACTATTAAACCTATATTTTCTTCAGGAGGCGTTGAAACTTGGGACCCCCTTGAAAATACACCACTTTACACTGTAATATAACGTTTTACGCGCATCGTATTCTTCCTTACAGGAACATGTAATATATTACAGCTGTAAAGCTAAAGACACACTAATCACGCGCAGCTATGTGTTAACATGTCTTAACATTCCACGCCGTAGTATTACATGTGATTTGATACTGTTCATAATACGTACAACGCGAGGTATCCGCGCGCGATAAAATAAGTAAAATGTATTCTTACCTAAGTAATTTCATTGTCAGTTACGTTCCGTTTCTCAAATTCAGTGAACGTCTACCTAAGCAATGATTATTTTTAGTACAACAATAAATTATTCATGTTTCAAAAGTTCATCTGGCATAGTGATTGGGGTGAAGAGGTAGAGGAAATGGCTGTGATAATATTGGTTTCATATCAGACCAATAGCAGATTTTGGGTTCATACCATTAATACGGAGAGATGAAAAAGGAATATTTATCAACTTACTGACATACATTTGATGAATGACCTTGAAAATTTACAAAATTTAATAAGAGATTCACTTAGTTGCTCATCACATGTCACACGTTTTTCATCACACCTTTTAAGTTGTATCTATTACAGTGTTGAGATCATACATGCGCTTTGGTCAATGTTTACACGATTCGGTAACGCGCAAAAAAAGTGTATATACGTTTCAAGAGATTTCATCACCGTACTGGCGTTTTATCAAAACGCGTCCGAGCATCATTATCTAATACGATACACAGCAGAGCCTAAAACGTACAATTAAAATATAAAATCTCTTTTTTGCCGGTCACTGCGCGTTCGTGTCCATAACCAATTATCAACAAAGTTGTTAAAATCGATATTTTCTTTGCTTAAAACTTCGTTCCGGCACATTTGTGCGTCCCGAGACGTCTATTCAGGATGTAGGTCACGAGAACGGGATAGGCCCCGGCACAACCGTGACGTACGGCAACCCTATATCACGAAGCTCTTTGAACATTGTCGGGTCGGACTGCTTTAACAACGTGAAAAAAAAATCGGTTTTCGACTCTAGCCGCGGTTCGCGTAAGTGTATATGAAACATCCATATCGCGTATTGTACGTTTCCCGAAACGAACAACTTTTAAATCCATTTCGCGAAATGGAACCGCGGTTTCTCCACTTCACGTAATCACACAATTTGGATAATATTTCGTAAAATGAATACCTAAAACCATAATCGACGGAACTTGTTCCGTCATTTGGATGCCCATACAGCAAAAATTTAAAAAAAACTTTAATTTATATATATTAAATTTATTCCTAAAAATTAAATTAAATTATTATTTCTAAGTAAATGTTTTACATATATTATAATATTATAACACTTTAATATAAACTATTATTTATTTAGACAAGCTTGTGAGTTATGATAACGAGAATTACATTTTAAATTATCTTTAAAATAAGCACATATTTTTTAGTTTAACATTTGCCTTTACAATACCAGCTAAAAATACCTTGACCTCCAGCTAAAGAAGATACAATTTCTCTTAAAGACATTTATTTTGTCTTATTCACTTGCTCGATGTCAATGAAATTTGATGTGGCTGGTTATATATTACCAGAATCATACCAACCTTTTAGTATGCCATGTTCAGTTCCTAAATGGTTAAGTTTATTTTTCTGGGTGATCACTACGCCAATAACGTCAACTGGGTTTGCAGGACCTTTATCCACCTTTGGAACCGGGATTACAACAGAGTCTCCAACTTGAATTCTCTTTGTACTTAATTTCATTGAATTTCTGCATTTTCCACTAAAGCGAGACTCTCAATTATTGTTAGATTTAATGTTTCTAACTTTTTATTATTTTATCCAGAAAAAAAAATTATGGGAATATATGCTAAATTATTTTGCAAGTTATTATTTTACATAATATCAAAAGTAAAAGCGATTGTAGTATCTGAATCAAGATTTGAAATATCTTCTTTCATTTAATTCCAATAAAATAATTGTAAATGAAATACTGTATTGAAATGGTATGAAAATGTGAAATATTAAAAAAAATGTATTTACATCGAAAACGTGTGAAAATATGTAAAGTAAAAAATGGCTCATATTATTCAGGGTATTATGGAACGTGCTTATTTTTAATCGGAATTGAGAAATTTACATCCAATAAAATTATGTAATAACATAAAGATCCGCGCCCTAATAATAATATATTATGATATATAGAAATCAAATTTTTTTTTTTTTTTAATTTTTGCTGCATGGACATCCAAATGACGGGAGAAGTTCCGTCGACGATGGTTTAGGTATCCATTTCACGAAATATTATCCATATTATGTAATTACGTGAAGCGGAGAAACCGCGGTTCCATTTCGTGAAACGTACAATAACTCGATATGGATGCGACGTATATATTATACATGATTTCCCTGTACATGTACAGGGAGCCGGCGAACGAAATTTGCGTTTTCCGTACGCGTTTGCAGTTTTTACTCGACGAGTAGGAGTGGCATTAATTCGTATCGTACGTTGTGCGCGAAATTGTATAGTACCGGTATGCTGTACTGCACGAAGTCTTACGGTCGGGGATCGGGCGTCCATTGAAAATGATCAAAAGTCAGTCCCCGTTAAAAATACAACGCCGAAAACGTCGCGCAGTAGCAGGGCTTATTTTGTGTACTTGGAAAAGGTAGATGCGCACTTGATAATAAACTTTTGCGTAAATGATTTTTAATCCAATGTTGTTTAGGGTTATTTCATACATTACATTGTGATTTATAAACATAGTAAAAAGGAAATTTATTAAAAAATATTAAAAAAAATACTTTGAACACGAATGTAAATTGTTTTATATCTTTTAAATACATTACATTTTAAATTACTTCACATAGAAGCTACACATTTTATCATTTTTAACAATAATTTGACAGTATATTTTGAGATCATAGTTCTATTTTGATGGGCTTATTTAAACAAAGTGCGTAGTTGATAAAAAACCTTAGAATAATTCTTCCTGCGCAGTAGATCCTATAACGTTCAGTGGCGTATCTAGGATTTTATCATGGGGAGGGGATATAAAATATTTTCGTACATAATATGTGTAGGTATTATAAGCTTTTTTCTACTACATTTACAAAATAAAATTTAATTTTCTTGATGACTGTGCCATTACTCTATGGCTGTATCCCGGGTCATGATATAAGTACGAGGTGTATATCCGTAATCTGATATGAAGTTAGATACTAACGTTTGCCAGTGTATCCTTCTTGGTTACGAGATAATAAAAAAATAGTTTTTATTTAAATTGTGCATGCAAAAATTGAATTGGTTGCAAAAAAAAATTTTTTAACTCTCGGCCCACGGGGGGGGGGATCTATCCCACAAATCCACCCCCGTAGATGCGCCACTGACAACGTTGTACGTGGAGAAGAAATTTGCCGCGCGGCGTCGTCGCGCTGTACATTGTTCACGCGCAACGTCGAGCATCGATCGGGTTTGACGGTGTTGATTTCGGTTTCGATTTCGACGGCGAGTGACTAGCTAGAGTTAATAAAATCTGAAATCGCATTAATCATCAGTTATGCGCACTCTGTATACGCGTGTCGCCGCGCGCAGTCACTACGTAATATGCCGTCGCCGCACATCTGTGCCCGTGAACACTATAATAGTGCAAACAGTGTTTGGAGTTCTATTTACGCAGACGTGCTCGTAACGCATTCGTTATCCGCGCACCTTTGCGCACATTTCCGACGAGCGGGCGGGGTAGAGGAGCAGTTGGGGAAGGGAAACGGAACTTTTGCACCAACAACGTTGCAACGGTGACGAACGCGCGTGCGTTACCTACAATGATCACGACCGCGGTATAACATTAACGTGCCCGCGCGCGGATCCCAACGATAGCGATTGCACGCGAATCGGTCATTGTTCTAGCGCCAAGCCTGTGACTAATTCCCCGTCGGTCGAACGGCTTTCTGAACACCGTCGGACGGAGGCGGTGCGTGCATAGGAGGTAGTTCTAGAGATCCAATTAGGTTACGGACGGATCTGATGGTTTTATCGCGCTTAGATACGAACAAGAGTGAAAGCGAAATCATTCAACGGATTAGGAACACGGCAATTATTGTCCGTCGCACGTGCCGCATATCCGCTATGCGACCGGCGGTTTATTTGTTTGTGCACACGACAGTTATTTTCCAAAACATCTATCCAGAACGAAAGAAACACCCGTTGAAATAGGAGTAGCTTACAAGTTCTGAACAGTATATTTGTGTGAAAATAAAAAGCCCGTTGGTTTATGAAACGCAAGCAGTTTTTTTTTTTTTTCCTTAGGTGCAATGAATTAAAATAAGTGAAAACCGTTTGCGACTAGTAAACAATTCTTAGCCTGAAGAATATACGCACGGAAAAGCATAAATGACCTAGTTACAATGATATCCGACCTTGAAGAATTGAAACCCTGTTTAATCAATATTCTGAGGTGGTCGTTGGTTGGGTGTGGGCTGATGCTAGCACGCCCGTCGTTTGCTCTCGGTTCGACCCACTTATCTCGCTTATTGTTCAGTTTTTCTGAACACGGGGTCGCGTAGAGAAAAAAAAAACACCTCGCGTTAATTGATAACCAAATAATTATATCTTCACAATTATCCATATTTTATTTTTTTTATTATACGATTTATGGTAAGAAAAGATATGCTTGTAAATATTTATCAAAGAAAACCAATCAGCAAGAGACAAAAACATTCGATAAAAACTGAAACACGAAATTAATATGACACAAGTCGTTTAAAGCACTTTACATTTTTTTTTTTTTTAAATACTTTTACTCTTAATTTGTGGGCAATCCCAAAAAACAGTCTAGTTAAAAATTCTGAAGAAAAATCAAACATAAAAATATATATAATTATATTGCATACCTATGTTCATTACTCAATAATTAATCCACAATTCAAAAAAATGTATTGTGGTAATACATCTTATTTTTGATAAAATTAATAAAAATATATTTATTTTTTAAAAAAAATAGCAGTTGTACCATATATGTATGTATATACCACGTAGTAGTACCATTGATTATAGAATAGATCTATTGTATAATCTATGGTAGTATCAAAGCCCTTTATAATATATAGCTACATATTTCTTGATTTAATATAAGTATACTGAAGGCATTAAATAATGCAATTTGTAAAAGAATTCTTAAAATCATACGTAATCATACATACTAAGGATACTTAGATTGTAAAATATATGAAAAAATTGCTATTAGTTTGTTATTTTAAAACTTAGTATATTTTCGCCTAATGTTTTAATGATCTCGATTTTTACTAAAACATTTTTTATCCATGGTTTGGTTTTAAATATAATTTTATTACTTAATAAAATTTCTCTTTTAAATAAGTAATTAGTTCAAGGCTAATGAAATTTCTTTTTGATGGTTTTGACATATAATGTTAAAAACCTACAATAAGTTCAATATATTTTTTTTATTTTTAAACATTTTTAAAAATATTAGTCTGCATAAGCATTTTTTAAGATTTAACAATCATAGTTTTGATGTTTTAACATTTTAGAAGATAAGAGTAAATAATTTAAAAATACTTTATTGTCATAACACAAATAATCTTTAAATTAGTTTGTAAAATGTAATGTATAAAAACATAATCGTAATAAATATTTATAATACAATTATTATCATTATCACCATAATACTTTAAATAATACCAATACACCATAAAGCTGTATTTTAAATTAATTATTGTATCATGCATTGAACTTTTAGAAATAAATTATATTATCAAACATAAAAATATAAGGTAAATTAAAATTAATTGAAGCCAACATTTCCATGAAAAAATAAATCAATGAAACACGGTATTTTAAAAATAATTAATTTTAATGAGTTTTGGGGATAGACAAATTTGTAAATTAAGTGCTTAGTGTTTAAAAATATAAATCATAGTTCCAACAATTGGTATTTTATCATTAATCAATATTTTTTAATAAGTATCATTAAATATTTCACTTATCACAAAAAGTAAGGTGTAGCAGCCTTATCTGGAATAACTCGTTGATCATCAGGAACGGCATTAAACAATATTGGTTTACGATTGTGAACAGAAGAAAATTCCATTATTGATGCTACATTACCACATCGATAACAGTAGTTAGGTGCTGACCATATCGTAACAAGTTTGTCATTAAACATGTATTTATACCCTGTAAAATAAAATAATAATTTCAAATAACATTTATACGTACTTATAACAGAGGCGTTCTCAGTATTTTTTATTGAGGAGGGGAGATATGAAAATGCATTATAAGGTGAGCCGTGGAGACCAAACCCCCACACCCCATTTTTTATACAAAAACAACATACAACAATTTACATCAGACTGTTCAGAGAATTTCACCTACACTTTTTCTATATCAATACTACTTGTAGGAGGAACCAACTATTTTTTTTAAAAAAAATGTAGTATACTTTAATTATTTTGTTTCATTTTGATCAAAAATAAAAATACAAGTCAGTAGTAATTCATCAATACCCTAAAAAAATTGCTAAAAACAATTGATTAACACAAATATGTTATCACTTGTATATTGAGACTTATTTATTGTTTACACTTTACATTAATATAATATTAGATTACAGATATAAATCTGTAACCATGGTCTGTAATCTGTTATTTGTATACCAATTACATATTCCAATTGAAAATTATAACTAGTCAAAAAAATATTTATTTGTATAATTTTCATCAAAAAATTAAATATCACTTATTAATTAATCATGAAAATCCATCTTACCTAAAAAAAAAAAAAGCCATGGGGGGATCCATTCCCCATGTCACCTTCGTGAGGAGAACGCCCATGATTTAAAATATATACAAGCATGTTTAGTTAAAACAAACTTTAATTTATAAATTTTCATAGAAATTAGTTTTATTTCTCTGTATCAAGTAAAAATACAATATTTTTAACAAAGTTTACAAATATTAAAGGCAATTTTTAAAATAAATTTCTTAGATTACATTTTAGTTTTTCTGTCAGTCATTTCAATTAAGTATCAGTCATCTATCTACAATCATATGATTAGAAAGTAAGTATTTTGCATATAATAATCTAACAGATAATATATAATGTTAAACAAGATTTTTTAAAAACCAGTTAATTAAATACAATTTGGTATGGTAAGCAATTCTAATATAACATCACTTATAAAGAATACCTACTATTTTTTTTAGCTTAAATATTATTAAAAATGTAATACTTATATTTTAAAATTTTTTGTTAACAGTTATATCTTAGTATACTAGTTTAAAATAATAAATAAAATTCAGATAAAATAAATGACTAATTTCAAAAATTTTAACTTTTGCAATAGTTATTGTTTAAATTTTCAAAAAACACTTATTTAATGAAAAACATTTATCAGTTATTCCTGAAATGGTAACATAAAAAGGAATAAGCCAAAAACATTTGAATTTGATTAATATTTAAAAATATTAAATAATGATTTCATAAGATAAATCACAGTCTTTTACATAAAATAGAAGAATTTTTATGTATTGTAGAGCTCTTAATAAGTTCAAATTAATTGAAAAAATACAAAATATTAAAAATATAGTAAATTTAATCTACTATGTAAGTAACTCAGAGTTATTTTAAAGTTACATATCAAAAACAAATACATAACTCTGATTATTTTTACAATTCCATTGAAAAAACTATACATAAATATGGCAAATAAATACATAAAAAAGAGAATACCAATTTAATACTTCATAAGACAACTACCATACATAATCAAACATTTAAGCACCCTTGTTTCACATACAAAATATCAATTAACTCCATTTTATTATTATTTTCATATACTAGATAACATCATGATAATACAAAGCTATTTATTAGATGAATATTAAGCTATTACCTTCATTAACCAATTGATGTGCTCTACAAATCAACTCTAATTGATTTTTCTCCATGAATTCTTCAGTAATCTTAGACCCAAATAACCATCCAGCACCACGGGGACTAATTGTCCATTTATCAATATCTTCTGGATCAGACCATACTAAATCACAGAATGCCCCTGTAATAAAGTTTAAATAATTACTATTTTGTTTTATAAAATGAAATAATAATCAACCATCAGCATAAAATAAATTTCAAATTAAATTATAAAAATATAAATAATAAATAGTTTATATCCGTTTAATAAACATATACTGTTTTAAAATTTAAAATCTATTTATTTTACAGAAAATTAAATTAATAAAAAAAATATAACCTTATTATAATAAATAGATCTTATATGGAAAAATGTTTTTTAATTAAATTTTAATATATTGTTGTATTACCTTTATATGGAATTTCTTGATTGCGTTCTATTACTCTGATTTGGTCTAATGTAGAAATATCAGGGGATAAACCACCATGAACACAAAATACTTCTTCATCTATCAACTGAAATTTTAAAAAAATTATAACACTTGAGTTCTGTAATAAACTTATGGTAAAAATTGATCATACCGCAGAAATAGATAGTAAATCAAAAACTTTACAACATTCTTTCCACACATTTGCATTGCCATATTTATTCATACATTCATCTGAAATTTAAAAAAATATTTAATCATTTCAATTTTTTTAGTTTCATATACAAACATATTAAAATAAAACTAACCATTTTCATCTAAAATCACATTGGAAATTGTTTTATAACTTAAACCATACTTTTAATCTTAGTAGCATAGGCATGCGCAAACGTTGTCCGCATGGGGGCCCCTTAAAAAAGTGAACCAAAGATTCTTGTACTAAAGACTACTAGTATAATTAAATATTTTAAATTTTATAAATTATTTATTTAATTCAATATGCAAATATAAAAATAAATACTATTTAAACTTATACAATTTATATCTAAGAAATTCTTATTTACATAATATTATACTATTTACAACTCCATTCTTCTGTCCACGGGAGTAAGGTTTTTGAATATATCAATTACATCTTCAATTTTTATATTATATGCAAGTTCTGATTAGTCTGATTAATAACTGGCTTTACTTTATTCATGTAAAATGTAAAATATTTGGTATCTTGTATAATATAGATATACATTTATTAAAGAAAAAGCCAGAGTCCGCAGGGCGTGCTGCGACCCACCCAGCCCCCCCTCCTGTGCGCACGCCAATGCTTAGTAGTAAAAGATAAATTGTATAATAAGTTCTTTATTTAGTATTATAATTCTTAATCTATATGTATGTAAATTATATTACTACCATATGAATATAAAAAATTATATTATACCATGGAAACAATGTCTTATCTTTTTTAAAAAAAAATAATTGCATGGTAAAATTTATAGATTTAAAAGAAATGTTTGAAAAATAATTTTGATGAAAGTTAGGATAATGATTTAATTCCATAAGTGAATTATTCTATTATTTGTAAAATAAATTCTTCATCTGGACACTACAAAAAAAATAATTAAGATTCCATATGGTTAAAAATTAACATATTTAAAAATGCTATATATATATACGATATGATGATAATATATAGAGTATATCATGTTTTTAAAATTTCATAAAACTTATATTAATTATTTCCTGAATACAAGTAAATAATTATCCATTTTTTATAATTTGTACAATATTAAAACCATAATTATTTTTAACTGATGACTACAGAAATAATATAAATCTATGATCTATAAGTTAATTGATAAATTAATTTATTTAATAAAAATTCTTAAACAAATGTTTAACCTTAATGTATTACAGAAGTTACTCAAATCAAATAAAAATAAAAATATAAATTTAAGAATGTTGTTAACAATAAATAAATAATAATACCATAAAATCCGTAAACTTGTGTGATCTGTCTGGACTCATGATTGCCTCGAAGTAATGTAATACGATGTGGCCACTTTGCTTTTAGAGTTAGAAGTCTAGTCAAGGATTCTAAACTATAGTATCCACGGTCCACAAAATCTCCCATAAACACATAGTTTGTGTCCGGAACTTGACCTCCATTTCTAAACAATTCTTCTAGATCATAAAACTAATGGAAAGAGGGATTAACAAAGGACAACAAGAGTGAATAGAAAAATAATCAAGAGTCGATGAAGTGTAATGCAAAACATTTACTTGTCCATGTATATCCCCACAAACTGTCACCGGAGTACTGACTGGCTGGATGTTGGCTTCTTCGATTAACAAATCACACACAATCTGACACAATTTCTAAACAAAAATTCGCACAACATTAATACCGATTGATAGTGAAATGTCACTCATGAACTTTGCCTTCAGATCGTTTTCTGGTAAATATTTGCACTGTTTGGCAATCTCGAACCAATTTTCCCACTCTGGCATTTCAAAATATCCGTAGACCAGTTCAAATACTGCTAGATTACATTAGACGTTAATAATACTAGACTATTACATGGATAAATATCCTAAAGGGATCCGAATATCCGATCCGATTTCAAACGATTGAAAATATAATATAAAAATAAAACAACATTCAAGGACTTTTTATCACAGTGCTCGTCCATGCTTATCTTGTTTTTTTTCGGCACACCCAGTGTTGACCGTCTTTCAATGATAAAAACTGTAAACTAGTTAATACCATTAATGTAACTCATGACCAGACTACGGGTAGGTAGGACGGACGGAAACGGTCGGCAACTTGGCACTCTTACTAGCGCTACCAAAAATCATAATGAGTAGAACTGACCTAAGTCCTAACATCAACTAACGTTCAGTAATATTGTACGTTGCTCGTTAAACTTTAATAATTACAGACGTTTTTTATAATTTGAATATCCGTAACAACAACGCGTTTTACTAATTTCAATGATACGCCCTATCGCAAAAATCCGTGCCGGTGACTGTCGGGAACGGCGTGAAGGATTTTCGACTGTGAAATAAACAAAACGACATATTGTTGCTCGTAGCCGTTGATCGGTGTACATGGGCGTCTGGAAATAGCGCATGAGCAAATTCCTTATCAATTATCAGATCATATTTTTTATCAAATATCACATAATGTTGGAGTTCGCATATTGCAATAAGAAATTTGATAAAAAATTCAATTTAATTCGACACATTAACTTAAATGTTTGTGTCACAAGCAGGTAAATTAAATGATGTACAGCTATATAAAAATAATTTATCCCTAGACACATAGGCGCAACTAGATTCCAAATATTGGGAGTGCTGAAGTTATTGAAAATAAAATTGATGAATTTAAATCTTCCAGTCAGAATTTAATTCCCAGCACCCTGTCCCTGCATAAAATTGTAACACCGATCAAATATCATAATCGTTCATATAAACGATTCTCCGCAGTGGCTGGTAAAATTAATATTGTGCTCCAATTAAGGAATTAAAAGCTTTTCAGTTTAATTGCTTGGTACGTCGTATTTTTTAGTTCAGTTTGAAAACATTTATACTAATATTTATGCTGATTCGGTAATAATAATTGGCAGTTTAGATGAACGTATATTAAGTAGTATTGAGTAAATTACTTAAACATTTCACATGCGATGAGTTAACCGAGTTTTTCAGTAATTTACCGATAAAAAAGTGGCAATAAATAAAAATGTTTATTGAAGATCCTAAAACAAATATAACAGAAACCACAAAATGTATCATATGCATTTGTTTAAAACACTTTCCACACGATGTTGAATTCTATTGAAATATATTCTAATATTTATGTTCATTTTATTAGTATAACATATACATATATATATATATATATATATATATATATATATATATATATATAATTATTTGTAATATATTAAAATACTACAAAATTCTCATGCAGATGGCTTTAATATTTTTTTTTTATAATATTTTAATAATTTACACCGTCGCCAAGGATAATATATAATATACATAGAAATGCATGGTTATTGATTTGATTGTTAAAAATTGCATCATTACGATTTAATCTATGACATTTAGTTGCATTATTACATCGTACTTTTGTTCTTAATATTTAATAAAAGAAAGTTGTAGCAGAATATACATTGCATCATCCGCTGGACGTAGTGAAATCTGTTTCCATATTTTCCTATCTGGAAGTCAACTGTGTTTAAAGTGTTTAAAGAATAAAATATATAATACTTGGAATATGTGCTTTGGTATATTCTTCAGGTATACCTTCTATAATAGAATAGTACTTCATAGAAGTCATGATTTAGAAAAGTGATTAAAAGAAAATCATAAATCACTAACCTATTATAAAAGATTCTACGTTAAATTACCAATCAATGATACATTCTTCATTTTCTGTCCCAGCAACGTCTCAAACTTTATCTATAACTAATTAGTCTACAGACTTACTATATATTTTTATAAAAGTTATTAATATTTAATAAAAAAAAAAAACTAACCAAATAATGACATCAAAATTAAATTAAATTTCAAAATGTCCTTGGTGAACTGCTTTTATTTATATTTACATAACATTTTATAAAATATTCTTAGGATGATAATCTATGGGATGGACAGATTGTAAACAACTATTTTCAATGAAAATTTAAAATTGATAAAATATAAATCGGATTATTAATTATAAGAGTAGGTGGTTAACTGATATCAATTTTCTCCTTAACTCTTGATCTCCTGACAAACTATCTTTCATTTCCTTCATCCTTATATCTAGCTTCCTAATATAAACAATAATTTGTAACTGTCCTTTCCAACTTATCCAAACACCAAATAATATGTTATGCTACAGTGGTTTATAGATAAAGGCATTTTAACATAAGCACAGTAAACGTCTGATTTGCCAATTATTGCCAAGCATATTTTTACATATATGTTATAAATAAGTGTAAAATAATTATATTTTGATTTCAGATTCTTTAAGCGAATTTTAAGTCTTCTTCTTTTGGTTTACTTCAACATTTCATTTTCCAATTAGTTAGTTAAGTATATTATTTATCGATTTTTATTGTTTATGCACGGTATTTATATACTTGTCAAATTTTGATTGTTATTTGAAATTGTTTTTTTGAAGTTGTTTGAAACAAGAGTTTTCAAGTTGATTAATATATCGATAATCGAAATAGAACTTTTTATACAATGGCACTAAAATATATACGAGAAGAGGCGCATTACTATGTGAAAAAAGTCATGAGTTTGTCGTTCAATTGTTTATCATCCGACGAATTTATGGAGATTTTAAAAGATTTGAATGATTCTTCGATTCGACGAAATAAGGTATTGATTGTATAATTGATAGTTTATTTATAAAATTTGTATGTATTTCTATTTTAAATAGTATTCAAGTTATCATATAACAAAAATGTTTTTGTTTTAAATAAACCGGTGTTATATAAAACTAATATATTTTTATTAAATTAATTAATTAAGTAAATTAATTATTTCACAAAAATATAATTTATAATAAATATTGGAAAATTTGAATAACTTAGTTTATGGCTTTGAGTACAATAATACTTAATTAAAAATCCGAAAAACTTGTTTTAAATAAACTTGCTAAAATGTTCGACATTTTTTCTGAAAAGGAGAACTACCACTGCTAACTTATGTTTAAAGTAAATTGTTAATAAATACATTTTAAAATAAATATATAACTACAAGTAGTTAGTGGTACTTCAATAAATCGTACAATTGTTGGTCTGAAAAAAATCGAAAATGTTATTGATTCTACAGGAAGTATTTTCATGCATAATATCTAAATTACTCGACGAACGGACACATTTTCCCGGGTATTCGTATGATATCTTTATGAAGTTAGCCAATGTTTACGGCGGTCTCATTGAATATAACCTTATTTCGTAAGTAGTATTTGATGCATATTTTTTAACTAAATAGTTATATATTCAATCCGCTCGAGATGCCAATAACATCCTCGTGTATTAAAATTGTGTAAAACGTTTGTTCGTTAGCGATCCTGAAACTTTGAAAAATACTTTACAATTGGTCATGGACGCGCTGAAAAGTAGACCCAACTCAAGAATGTTCGATTTCGGTGTAGCGGCGTTAAACCGATTCTACGAACACTTGTGGGAGGATTGCGAAGAGTATTTCCGAAGCGTAGCCGCCATATCACACTTTAAAAGCTTTCTCCGACATTTAATCGAGGTAATAGTTTGCGTTGAAATCCGATGACAAACCATCAGCACTGTTCGTTGCGTGGACAGTGTTCGTCACAGGTCTTACATGTCATCGATTTTGGAACGTTAATTACGTTGTACGTTTCATGAAAATTGTTTGCAGTGGATTGAGGACCACGGGAAGCACACACCGGAACGCGCATATGATAGACCTGCAAGTGCCCAACAGTCATCTGTCGTGTTGTGCTCGCCCACAGGATCACCGGCCGTAAAGACGCGGTCGATCAACCTAGAAGAATTCGACTTCGAAAAGATTGGGGAGAGCCTGACCGACAAAGATAAAATAGTGTTCATCGTAAACAATCTGAGCGCGAAAAATCTACGCGAAAAGGTATTACGATTCGTCAGTTTGAACGACTATCATCACGCGTACAGCGAAACTCATTCGAATCGGAATATTTTTCATGCCTGGCACATAGTTCGGCCTCGAACGGACGATTTTCGGTGCACGCGTCTAAGTACGCACATTATTGTTGTAATCGATTGTTGTGCTCGTATTTCAGTGCGACGAAATCAAGAACATTTTAAAGGACGAATACATTCCGTGGTTCTCCGAGTACTTGATCGAGCAACGTGTTTGATCTGAATTCAATTTACACGATTTGTATTCAGACTTTTTAGATAGAATTAACAACGAGAAGCTAAACGCTCTTGTCATGTCCAGAACCATGGACAATATTCAAGTCAGTAGAACTTTTTTATCGACTACGATGACAATGATATTAGTAATAATAATCAAAATTAAAAGTTCACATAATATTACGTTTTATCTTTTTAGATACTGTTGGACAGCAACACGACGAACAGCAGGGCTCTATTGAAGAATTTCGGTCATTGGTTGGGCATTATTACGTTGGCGAGAATATACCCTTACCGTTATACGATGGCTATCTAAACTCATTGTTAATGAAAGCAGCCTGTAAAGGAATCGAAAGACTTACGTGTATTGTTCCATTCATCGCCAGGATACTTATGGCTTGTGCCAAAAGCGAAGTATGTTTATGCATTTATATATATATATATATATATATCGTTAGAAATCGTTAAAATGTTATTTACAATAAACCTAAGCAATAATAGTGTATTTTTATTTTAACGAGAAAAAAGATTGATTTAAAAAATTTAATTTAGTAGTTAACACAGTAACACACTTTTAGATTTTTTTAATTTGTAATTAGTTTAAACCTCAATTTCTGTATTTCTTTAGTTTTTCCATCGAGGATTATAGATTTATAAATTTATAATGTAGTTACCAAAGTATTGACTGAATAAAACAATTTTTATTTAATAATTGTTAAAACTGTTTATTTTTCTAACTTCTAATTTTTCTTTTTTCTTATATACTAACAGGTGTTTAGACCGAAAAGCTTATGGACATTAAGCATATTAAGAAGCCTTGCGGAACTTCACAAACAACCTGGTTTAAAGTTAAACATACAGTTTGAAATTGAAATACTCTGCAAATCTTTAAACATCGAATTAGGGGTGAGTTTTATCGACTAGCTAAATAACGTATTCATCTATCAAAAAAAAAAAAAAAAACCTATTGGTGAAAAATTAACAAGATAATTTTTCAAAAGAATCCATAACCTTACTTTACTCCTACCTTCATAAGTACCACTGCTCTTTTATTTTTGTTGCTTTACACTTAAGTGTAATCAATTGATGAATTTCTAACTTAGCTACAATTTAGATATTATTTACTTCGATCTAAATACGTGTTTAAAATTGCATAAGCTCATCTTAAAAGTTAGCAAAGACATAAGAGTTAATGGTAAAGATAAACCGGCATTACTGGAACTTGACCGGCACTCAGATCCTCAATTAACAATGTATTTTAAATTTCAGGATTTGAAATACGGACAAATTTAACACGAAGATAAAACAGCAGTTCAATATGATATATTATCGCAATATTATTTGAACATTTCTTTTTTATTTGTTCAAACATATATAATAAAATAATATATAATGTACAGGATGTTTCTGAAATGATTGAGGAAACTAGTATACGCGTACTCTCTGAAATGGTCAAATGAAGAATCTTTTGAAATTTTTTTCTATCTTCAAAACCTGGGTTTTATCTTATTATCTTTAGAATGTTATTTTAAATCTACAAATTAATACTCATAAAAGATTTCTTGCAAATTTTTCATGTCAATCGATATGTGACATCAATATTAGGCTTGTGACACGTTTTTCACGCCCGAGTCGCCAGGATCAGAAAATGTGGTGTGATAAATCGATTTGTTTGAAAACTCTGTAAGATAAACGAAGGTGAAATTGATTTGTTGTTATTTCACATATATGATTAATTAACACGATTTTCATTGAATTTTAAAAATATAATTATAATAAATTATTAATATTTTTTATGAAATAATGAATTTTCATATTTTTTCTTGATGTGATTGTATTTATATTTTCATTACTTATTCTACACTAAACTTTTTTTTACTCTCGAAATTAAATATTTTTGAGAGATAAATTAATATTTTGTTAAAATAATAATTATTTTGTTTTTAATTTTTTTTTTTTAATTAATTTTGCTAAAACCATTTGACTGATTTTTATCTTATAAGTGGCCTTCAATAACAAATCGTCTGATCAAATTATTTTTTTATTTTCATATTATAATTTATAATTTATTTATGTACTTATCACGCCAGTCATCGCCAGCTATTGGTTAATATAAAATTAATACATCAACGTTACCTAGCCCGTAATAATAATAATAATAATAATAACTAGAAAACATGCTATATATTCCGAGCCCGTCCAGTAGATTGATATTTTTGGTAAACAATATTATTTGGTCATCGTTTTAATTGCATGTTATTATATATAATATAAACTTGTTTTCTATACCGTAGTCTTAGAAAATGTCTAAGTACTACAAGTATATTTTTGTACATTATACACTCGGTACCGGTACAAATTCCTAATTTTAAAAGTATTGTGTATAAAATTATAATGTCATAGCAGGTCGACACACGTACAACCATTTCTATAGTTCTTCACGCGTTAATCCGTCCGTCGCGAAAAAAAAAATCTGACAACCATACACCCGAGGACTTTATTGATCGCCCAGAATGGTTCAAGGGCCACACACGACACCAGAAACAGGACGTAGCAAAAAAGATATTGAAACCAGTAGAGGTCGTGCCTGCCACGCATGTGATCCGATAAACACTTGTGTGTACTTCCAAAATATTTCAAACTTGGTACCTTATTTTAAATGCCAGTAAATCGATAGCTATCGCCATTCAATTTAATAACCGTGAGGTTAGTATTAAATTACAAGTTATGGTGAATGGGACCCACATTGCTAATGACGATTTTCCTAGATACCTGGGAGTAAAACTAGACAGGACATTGACTTACAAACAGCTCCTAGAAACCCTTTAAGACAAATTTAAGACTCGGAATAATATAATCTTTTAACTGGCAGATACAAGTTGGGAATGTAATGCAAACTCTGACTTAAGTATACAGTAGAGCCGAGTATTCCGCTCCCACATGGTTCTTTTACTCTAATTTTATCATATTTATAAATGTATGAAAACCTTATCTATATCTTCCCTGGTTCATCTCTCAAGTTTTGTCTAAAATTATAAATCCATAATTTTTTTTGTTTCAACATAAATGACATATTTTACGAAATTGAAAAGAACGAAAACGATACTACAGCTACAGGTACTGTCACTTTCAATAAAGTCATTTAGAAAATTCCACAAATAATGAAGAATTGAATATTTTTTATATCTGCTAAAAATCTAAAAATGGATTTAATACCCATTTTGGTATAATCATATCTTTGATATCTTTAAATCTAGTTAACATATTATCCTTAGAGATCCATTATAAACATAGTATATTTCTAAGTCAGAATCTAAAAAATATGTTTTAAGTTTGATAATTTTAAAAAAATGATTAAATTCTCGATGATTAATTTCTTCTTTAAAAATACTTATTTTTGAAATTTATGCACTAATAATAGACTTGGATTTAATAAAATTGATATTATCACCATGCAAATGTTTGTTGACTTTGTTAAATTTTTCAAAATGATCTGATAGATATTCGATATCCATTTCTTCTTTTTTAAAATTCATTGTAGAATTGTTAATCAAGTGGCTGTATAAGTTCTATTATAGTTCTAAATACATAAAAGTATGTCAAACAATTTCCTGTTGAAAGCCACCTAACTTTGTTGTGTAAAAAAGGCATTCAAAAGCTTCATAATTTTCATGGCATAATTGTTGAAACAATCGACCATTTAATGATTTAGCTTTGATTTTATTTACAGCATTGATGACAAACTGCATATCATCAAATTATATTTTACTAAATGTTGCTGCTAAATGTTAACAATTACTTTTGCACTATACGCAGTGATATATTTCATTGTAATAAGGTATGCACAGTAAAAATGAAAATAAGAGTAGAACGCATCCCTTAGCAAAGTGGCGTAGCTACACAGGGAAGGGCCCCGGTGTCGTATGGCTCCCAAACTGATATTAACCTTACATGAAAATTCAAGGTATACCTACACATTATATTGTTTTTTTTTTTTTAATGTGAATAGTTATTTATTACGAAATGGTAAATAAAATTAAATGCCAGAAAATTAACAGATGTGAAGAATAAAAAGAAAATTCCGTTTATTAGGAGGTACCTATTATAAAAGAAAAACAAATATTGCGTGTATTATTATTATTCTGTTTCAATACTGATTGTTACTAGAACCACCACGTACGATTAGGAAAGTTAAATACCATCAACATTGTTAATTATTTTAGGGAAGTATAGTTTCAGAAATGTTCAAGGTGCCACTTGTGCTCCGGGACCCCAGGGCACTGCCCCGCTTCGCCCTATGATAGCTACGTCACTGCTTTAGCATCCTTAAGTAAAACGCCCTCCTCGAAATTGAAAAATATCACAATGGGACGGAACCGCGCACATTGGCAAACGCTATTACAATCGGCGCCTTACACGCAGGTGCACGACATATAACGACTTTATAGTTTTTTTTTTTTTTTTGGTCATCGCGTACGCTCATAAGACTTATTGTGTTAATGTACTGTAAGAGCAGGGACGGCCTGGGAGAAAAATTCAGGCCGAGAAAATTTATTACCCAGGCCATACATTAATGTTCAGCTTAAAGGCCGTTACTTACGAGGTGTTTCGACGACTTAGAAACATAGAAATATAAACATAAACATTAATCATACAAAGATAGTAAACGAGAAAGCGTAAAGTGTTATTCACAATCTTGAAAGATCTTTGATTTTAAGCATTGAACTCCTAAAAGCTTATTATATACATTGTGATTTTTAATCAAATAAAGTTATCTAGAACATTATACGATGTTGTATTGTCGACCCAAATTGATTAAGATTTAAAAGTATTCCCGATGTCGTTAAACAAAGTTATTTACAGTACAGATGGGTGTACACACACACAGAAAGAAAAAGGTTTATTTTATATTATACTTCTATTACCTACTTTTATATTATACCGTTATTTTCCCAAAACTTGTTTGTAAAAGAAAACCTCCACAATCGCTCAAAATAACGCCAAAATTAATTGACCGGATATCAATCGTTTTACAGTTATACAAATGATGTATTATTCTTAAGTTTATAAGCTGGTAAGAAAAATAGATTAATATCGGAAATATGGACGGTTTTACATAATAAAATTATGACCATTAGCCTATGAGAGTGCGTCGAGTCTAATTCTGACGGGTCGATCGACCAATCTCCACAGTGGATTCAATCTTGTTGAAATAATAGTGATCGTGCGACGATATAATGTAACGCCAAAGCTCACTCAGCGACGGCGGTTTGAATTTTTAAACATTTCTCGTTTCTCATTCGAACTCGAAGGACGGAAGTTTTTTTCCAATTTGGTCGGTTTTGTTTGACAACATTTCAAAGGTGAGTGAAAAAATTACAAATTGTTCTACCTACTTTTACAGCGTTATATCTTTATGATTATAATTGTATTTATTTATCTGTTTTAGTAATATATTTTATAATTTTATTACGTTTTAGATCCCAAGTTTAGTAACAATAAGTATTTATATTTTTGATTCAATAATTACTAAAAAAGGTTATACATTTCAGTATTTAAAACCAATACTTTTTGATATTCGTATTGGTAGAGATATAATAAATAATTAGCATCAGATGATGCATTCAACCATTCTCAGATGTTCTTGAATTCTCATTGATTATGACTGCAAATTATACATTTATATAAATCGACTGTATATAATATATATATATATATATATATATATATATATATATATACTATATATAATATATACTTTATGTCAGGGATGGCAAATTATTTGAACGCTACGTGCCAAAAATTACCTATTGTAAGAAATTATCGTCATTTTATTATATAATTAATGTGTTAATATAAAGAAGGTTAGCTCCGTAAAATGGGGTGAATTGCAAAAATATTTGAGTTTACCCAACTCTAAACTTCATTTAAAAATCAGACATTTATACTACCATTAAGGGAAACCCTTTTTTAGAATTTTTGGTACCTTGTTTATCATTATAATTGTAACAAAGTCATATAAAGAAATATAAAAAAATAATATTTAAATATAGTTGAGAAGTATAACTTATAAACTTTTTTTATTATATTTCTTTATACGGCTTTGTTACGAATCACCTTTGACTGGGTTGAATTAAAACATTGTGTTAGAAATCATGTTTTATTAATTTAAAATAATTCACGGATAAATTGAAACCGGGGCCTGACTAAGTTCACTACGTCTCGGCCATGGTGTCGAGCAATTTATGGATCACCAACATGAATCTTGCTAATAACCTACCCAAATAATTATAGCGTATGTTGTATCAGAGGCGTATGTAGAAAATATTTTCGGGAGAGGCTACTATGGACAGAGTTAAATTATCACTGACATCTAAGAATTACTAACAAGACACAGTAGGTACTTATCTACATTTCATTTACAGAATATTCCAAAACAATTTGGCGTTTGACGCAAATTCTAAATAAGCATAAAGCACCATTAAATTACGAGTATAATATACGTTTAAAATAATTTTTGAGTTTTTTTAAAACATTTCGGAGGGGGGGGGCGGATAGGCCCATAGGGAAAAAGGGATTTTCCTTTTGGGCCCTCGCCCTATATTATGTTGGTAGCCCCCTCGACACCATTAATTTTTTCATGGAAATTTATTATTTTTTTTTTATAGATAAATTATTTAAATTAAATTAGGATGGGTAAATATAATATATTTTATAAAAGCAATTTTTTTTTCATTTTGATGGCCCCATTAAAATATTTCCCTGTAATAAAATAACTACCTATCCACCTCTGGGGGAGGTGTAGCCCACTAGGCACCCCCCCTATATACGCCACTGTGCTGTATAGTTTTAACGAGTTTACAATAAAGTGAACACTACAATATTGATCTAAAACGTAGACAAACAACATTTTCAAGAAAGATCCATAGGCTATAAATAATTATTTTCATTTAGTCTGTGGAATAACCATGACTGCGTTTACATTGTCTAGTGGCGCCGAACACTACGCATAGGCCACAGAAAATATTGCGACGGCACTGACTGCATTTTACGGTATCTAAACTAACCTCTGATGTATTCAATCGATTTATGTAAATGTATCACTAGATAGGTACTTATATTAGGTACTTAATACAATAATATTACTTTGTTAATTATTTATTTTCTTAATATGATTTTTTTTTGTTGAATTCTTAATGCCAATTTATTGATATTTAGTTTATAATTACCTAGTCATTTTTAATAGAATATTATTAGATACGAATATGCTGCACTACATTCATCGAGTAGTCCTTTTCTTAAATCATATTTGATAAAATTAATTTCTGAAAATAGTGACTCGTTTGAATAAATTGAAGAAAATAATAGACAAAACAGCTAATGATTTTATTTTTAGAGTGGAATAATTTTGCCTATGACTCCCATCGCGCTGGATTTCCTTTTCAGTATAATACATTTTCCTCTCCATATGATACTCGACTAAAAATCTACAAGCTGCATTTCAAAATCATAGACTATGTATAATGCCTTGAATTAATTTAATTTTTACTTTCACAGTCGAAGAAAATGGCACCAGACAAGACTAAGAAAATGAAAACCGTGAAACAGAAAATCGAAAAGCTAAACAAAATTCCCTGTGGAGTTTCAAAAAGAAAAGGTAAAGAGCAAGCATATTTTAATTGTTAAGAATTTATAATTTGTATTGTTTCTTGTTGACACCATTTGATCATTTTAATTCATGAGTGTAAATTGAAACTATACAAAAAAAATATTTACGTTTTTCTGTACACAAAATATATTTTGACATGAAATAGATACCCTCTCGTATAATTTTTTTTTTTTTATTTATATATGGTTAAATAAATTATCAAATTCGTTTAATAGGTAATTCAGTTGGGGAAATTTTATACCATATACTATAGCTACACAATCGCAAATAAATACCTATTATTAAGTTCTCACGTGTTCCATCGAATATATTCTGCTTAGAGAATAAATAAAATAAGAATTTTGAATTATAAAACCTAAATTGTTAATTAGAAAAAATCTAAATCCCCGTGAAAGTTACATTATAAAAAGAATGTCCCAATGACAAATAGATGGATATAAAATTATCTATAAATATTATAACGAATATAACACTAGCTTTAGGTACTGATATATGTTTTGCAGTATTTGCAGTATATATTACTTTATAAGTTAAGAATAAAAACTGTAGACACTAATTAAATTAAAATAACCAAGAATTATAAATTTAAGAATTTTTTTTTTTCATAATTATTTAGTAAATTTGTTTTTCAAAGGTGAAATATATCAGGATTTGTTCAGGGAATGTATTGTTGCTATACCTGAAGTACCAAAAGATATAGTCATATGTAAGCCCAGTCCAGTATAAGCAAGTTCTTGATAAAATCAAAGGTGATTTTACTAATATAATATTGTGTTGTACCCATAATTCAATCAAATTCACTTATTTATTTATTTAATGACTATAAAGTAAGTATTTTATAACAATAAAATATTATTGTATTATATTATAATACTATTATTGATAAGATTATGTTGTTTCATTTATTTTTTTCTCGACTAGTTTAGTTTCTTGTACTGAGATCTATTTTCTAAAACACAAATAATATCCATAAAATTGAAAGTTTATTTATACAACAAATATCACGAGTATATTATTAAAAATTACATAGTTTTACAAAATTGTAATATTATTTACAAACACTACCTTAAAAATTAATAACTATTAAAGCAGAATAAATAATGAACATCAAATGTATGTGTAGCTTAAGTATTTTCTACAACTGCTATGATTTTCAAATGCTCTTAATGCAGTATAGTAATGTGATAGTAATTCATATTTCATACTAGTTAAAAAAAGCTGTTAACCATTAAATTATGTTAAACTTAGTACAAAATTTAAATCTTTAAAAATATTTTTTTCAGTATTTCGTAATACTATTATTGTTGAGTAAGTAATAATTTTAGGCACCAAATTATATTTTTTTCAAAATAACTTTAAATTTTGGTTATATAATAAAGACTATTATCATTGGACAGCTCATTAAATTTATATTAATATTATTTTTCATAATGAAATGTTAATTAACCTAAACACAAATTATATTAAAAATCACTTTGTCATCATTGATAAACATTTTAATGCTCAATGCATTTATTAATTATGCACTATATTAAATGATTTACAGAGCAGGAATGTAAAATTTAAAAGAATAAATAACAGAAAATACAATATTAATTCAGTCACCTCAAAAAAATAATAACTGAAATATATAAATTGACCATTTTTACAGTTTAAATTAAAAATAAAATAATAACAATTTATTAATTAATAATAATATTAAATAAATAACCCAATTTTAACAATAATTTAAGGTATTAATTATTCACTGCAAAATATATTTATATTAATTTTTCCATTGATATTTGCTTTACGGATTCCAGTTTTATTAAATAATCACATGTTCCATTAGTAAAATATGCACGTGGAACAAATTTTTTTTAAATTCTTATTTTCATTTATAATATATTTATTTATATTTTTGTAACAAGTACTGCACAGTCTTCCAAGATTTTTAATTATAATTTAAATACAAATAGTGCTTTCACACATTTGGTGGTTGCCTATTAGGTCTTCGTAAATAAATTATATAAGAAAGTAATGCAAACAGTACTGCTATTAAATATAAATCCCAATTGAAACCCATAGGTGCTGCAACATCGTTTGATAAAATAGACATAAAACTTAGAAAATTCTGGAACACATAATAAATTACAATTAATAATAATATGTAATAAGCATTAAATTTATCTACAGTTCTTACTGTGTAATAATAGTTGACCAAGTGACAAAAGTTGAGTTTTGATAAAGCTAAAAATACAGGTACTTTTGCATCTAGACTGGTTTCTGCAGCCATGTCATAACATCGTTTTGCCAAATGAATGTCCTGCACAAATATAGATAATTGTAAACAAAAATATTCCGTGATACTAAGTAAAACAAAAATGTTATACTTGTTCCATTCCCAATCCCATTTCGTGCATATAACCCAAATTGAACATTGCTTGGGCATTGTGATGTTGTTCAGATGCTTGTCGGTAATGATTGGCAGCCATTTCAAAATCAACTTTAGTACCTAGACCATAATAATGATAATCTCCTAGTTTTAATTGAGCTGCTGCATATCCTTGAGCAGCTGATCTACTCCAATACATCATTGCACGAACATAGCGTTCTTTCTCAGTTTCCCAAAGGTTAATATCACCTTAACAATAATAATTAATTTAAATAATGTTTTGTTAAGTATAACAAGAAAATGAAATGAAATTTAATATATATATATATATATATATATTTATGTATAATAATTACCTCTATCTAATATAAAAGCAGTATTGCTTTGGGCAACCTCATAACCCAATTCCGCCAAGAAAGAATACAAAACGAATGACTCTTCAAATTTATTTTCTTTATAAGTATTGTAAGCATGCATTAAATATCCACCCCATTTACCACGTTCAGCAACATTTTTGAACAGCTGAAAAATAAATTTCTAGAGTAATTCTGTATTTACAGACAGTTAAATAGTATACTTCTAGAGCAGTTGTACAGGAGCGCAATACACCAATACCGGATGCATGCATTTGTGCCATATTAAAGTAAGCTAACAAATTGCCAGATTTAGATGCTAAACCAAAGTTTTTAACTGCTATTTTATAATCACGTTTTACACCCAATCCCTCTGAAATTAAAAAATATATAAATACACAATTTAAACAAGAAGTCTAATTTCAACTTACTGTAATAGATGATTCCTACATATAAATGCCCTTCAACCCAACCTTGTTCAGCAGCCAAAGTAAACCAATTCAAAGCCTCTGAATAATCCTGGGCAACATTTAGACCATGTAGATACATATAACCCAAACCACTTTGCCCAACAGGATTTTTTAACTTAGCTGCTTTATAAAAGTATTCAAGAGCTTTTTCATAATCAGGTTTAATGCCCTCGCGCTCTTCTAAAAATATCTATAAATCAATAATTGTATTTAGTTATCAATTTGAATAGTTAGAAGTAGTAATAAATAGTAATATTATTATTTTTATTATTATTACCTTTCCAAGATAACCATATGCAAGAGCATTACCATTGTCTGCTGCTTTACGAAAATAATGTTCAGCAGTTTCTAAATTAATTGCTACACCTCTTCCACCTTGTAAATATAACTGACCTAAACCAACCTATTCAAAACAAAATATTTGAAACGTTATCAATATATTGTACCACTAATAATTAATTATATAATACCTGAGCTTGAGCATCTCCTTTGTTAGCCAACATTTTATAATAATCCAACAAATCAGAATCTACTATTCCGCTATTATAATTTGGATTATCTAGCTCTTCCATTAACTTAATACGTTGAATGAGTGGCCCACCAGATAAAGACAATTCATTGGCAACTAAAATTATTAACCATATTAATTCATCAAAACTAGCTATTAAAAGTGTTATAGTAGTAAAAGTGTTTCTTAAAGCATGTTTTCAGACTTTTAAATAGTACTTTGACTATGAAAAATAAATTTGGAACAAAAATTCTTATATAAAAAAATAACTTTGTTAGAAAATATGAAGAACATGCAAAGCAAACATGAAGTTATTTTATTGATTCAAGGGCATACCCAAGGAGGGTTTCGGGTCCGGATCCCCTATTGAAATTTCTACATACTAAACAATTTTATAGTAAATAGTATAATAATAGTATATAGTCTATATTAATTTCCCACTATCAGATAAGATAAAAATGTTGGACCCCCTTTCATAAAAAATTCCTGGGTACGCTCCTGTATTGATTTAATTGATTTTTCTAACTAAATACAATATTCTAATAAATTATTATGGAAAAATTGAAATTTAATAATGATATCATTGAGAGACTATTTGTGTACTTTTTTTTGATAGAATTTTTGTCTCTCTGAATTGTTTAAAAAATATTTATATAAGTTTTTTAAAAGTCTAAGATTATGTTGTTATTTCTTATTTCTTAATAAAATAAGTGCAAGATTAATTACCATTATTTGCAACTGCTCTATAGTATTCCAAAGACTTCTCACAACTATAAGACACAGTGGCACCAGCAAAATATCTGTATCCCAGTGCTAGCTGAGCTAATACATTACCGCCAACAGCAGCCATAACATAATGTACAAGTGCTTTTGGCTGGCTCACAGGAACATGTAATCCAACAGCATACAAGAAACCTAAGCCCTACGTTTAAATAAAAATAATAGCCAAATATATTTATAAATAATATTAATAGTTATTTATAAAAGGTATTTACTAAATGAGCATCTGGATTTCCTTTATTAGACAATTCGTTAAAAATTGAATATGCTTGGGGTATATCTTGATTGTATTTCAAGCCAAATAATAAGGCAAATGCAAATTTTGCTTTAGCTTCTTCATGATCTAAAGTATAAGCTTTGTAAAAATACTCATATGCATCTAAATGATCTCCGAGGGTTGATTTTAATTTTTTCAACCCGGTTTGATATAGTTGTTCCGCTACAAAAAAATTTAAAATAAATTACTTAGTAATCATTTTCAGTGCTCAAATTAAATAATTTAACTAAATTAGTTAAATTACATACCTTCTTCTTCTCTTGTTGAACTTGGAGGAGCTTTGATTGGTTCCTTCCAATCCGTAACAACAATATCATCATCAAAATCATCATCATTTTTTAAATGTTGTACATTAACATCATCATTTGACATATCCGCCCAATAACTGAAGAGACCATTAGTAGGAAATTTGATTAACTGTAAATTATCACCACTATCGAAATCTTCCGATTTCAATTGTTCTTGAGATTGATCAGAAGGTTTTTCCTAAAACGATTGAACACACGAAATACAATGCATGAAATATATATAAATGAAATAATATTACCTTTGACAAATCAGGAGCCTCGACAATTTTCATGGCAGCATTACTGATCAACTGTAGCATACGAGTAGTAGCATCATCCTGTTCATCTACTTCGTTGGTCCTTACATCAGATATATCGTAACTGTCATCTTCATCATCTTTGGATTTCTTTTCTTCTTTGTGTCCGCCAACCAAGGTGACAACCAATATAAAAACGAGCCATAATAACAAACGTTCCTTCATTGGTGGATCTGTAACACACATTACACATTAACAATGACATGTCAATTTTGACAGATCTGAATAAAGTTAAATACATTTGTAAAAATGCTCATACACCTACAAAATTTAGACTCATACCATTTACGTGCAATAACCACACGAGACGAAAAATTTAGATTTTTGACGTTTCTACTGATGCCTAATGAACTTAGATATTGAGGAACGTTCAATGATAAAAATGTTCAATTCAAATTCATTACTCCACCAAGAAATTCATATCAACATTATTGATAAGATTCCCCGTTTAGCACCACTAATCATTTTAGTTCTTTGACAATCTACTAGATAGAGATTAATGGCTCCGGAAAATGGGAAAATTTAGACCTTTTCAACATTTAATTTATCTCGACGGGGTTGGATTGTATTGATTTATACATACACGTTCACCGACTGCTTAGAAACCGCCAGCAGACATTAAATGATCGATCATCACAAGAAAGAACTCGTATTGTTACACCTATAGTTCTTTATAGTTTGAATAAAGTAATCGAGGACAAAATAATTTACATACGTGGTGCTTTTGGATTTGATAATAATGTTATTGTTATTGTACCGATTTCCTATCACCTTGGTCATCATCTGGACGAGAGCAGTGCGGTTCACTTACACGGTAATAAAAGGGAAAGGAAACAATCGTTTTTTATAAAATAAAAAAATTAACTTTTTAAAATAATTAATTCAATTATTGAACGTGGCTTTTATTTTTCTGGCAGACATTTCCGTTCGCAATATGATAAACGCTTGACTACGATTTGTATTCGGTAATCACTGACTGATCACGCACTCGGTATAATAATATTACAATGGTTTTCGTTGCAACCGAGCCATTTGCGTAACATAGGATTTATAACAGTGGCGCCCACAGGTTATCCATGAACCTGTAATGAATGGAAAAAAACCAAGAAAATTACCGGTGATGATTATACACATCTAAATCATTTATCTAACTATGTTATTAACTAATATATTACCTCTCCGATCCTCGTAGCGACTTCTCAGTAGAAATTGTGATTAGCGTCTGAACTATAGGATGAGGTGACCGATTTGTTTTTGAAATAACCAAGACTCGTTTATTCGTTTATTATTATACATTTTATTTAAACACACATGATAAATATAAAAATAATATGCGTAAGAGCAATATGTAAGCGTTCGTGACATGAAGAGCTGCTCTGTCTGGAGAATCGATGATCGGCCTCCTTACATGTCATATTTTGTGAGTGTGTGATCCTTTATCGCTTTTTTGTCCTATACAATAACTATAACTTATTCTAATGCTTTCGATGATTATAATTATTTTATAATCATTTTAAATCTAAAAGATATATAATGGCTTAATCGCACATCATTCACACCAGTGCAGTTATAATTATACTAGGGCCACCAAATTTATTTTTGTCTACATCCATACGACCATATTCGTTTGATTCGTAAATTCGTTTGTTTGAAATAATTTTTTTTCAAATGGATGTTTACCTTAAATAAATTAAAAAATATTGCTAATTCTGATGTAAGTGACAAAGCATTAGCACAAACAATACTTGATAATCTTGAAATCATGGGACTCGAATTAATTTACTTAATTGGACAAGGCTACGATGGAACGGAGGCTATGTCCGGGAAATTTAATGGAACACAAAAACATATCAATGATAAATATCCGACGGCTTTATATATCCACTGTGGAGCACATAGCCTAAACTTGGCTATTTCATTTAGTTGTAATGTAACTGATATTCGAAACTGTATGGACACAATGCAATCTATATGTAACTTTTTTGGCTATCCTAAAAGACAAAATGTACTTAAAATATCAATTCAAAATGAATTACATGAATCAAAATTGAAAAAACTAAAAAAATTTTGCCCTACAAGGTGGGTTGAGCGCCATGACGCTGTATTTGTCTTTCATGAACTTCAACCTGCAGTTTTGGATGCACTTAATGAAATATCTACTTGGAAAGATACTGAGATTTCTGCTTTAGCTAACCAACTTAGTTCCTCCATCCATCGATTAAGGTTTTAAGTAGCCTTATTGATATTAGTAAAAGTATTTGCAATAACTGCTCCTTTGTGCAAATTTCTTAAAACTAAAAATTTAGATTTAGAATCTGTCCTAGAATTTGCTGATATGACTCAATAAACTATAAAACAAATCCGTGATAATGCTAATGTTGAGTTTGATGATATATTTAAAAATTTTGAAGATGTCTGTATTAGTTTTGATATAACTGTTAGTGTTCCAAGAGCAACAAGTCGACAAAAAAATAGGATTAATGTTATGAATAATAATCCAACAGAATATTATAGAGTCTCAATATTCATCCCATTTCTTGATAATTTTATTGAACAACTCCATGGACAATTTCTTGAACATAGGGTCAAACTAAAAAGTTTCAATTGCTTATTACCTAAGACTAGCAAACAAATATCCGAAGAAACTTTTGAGGACTTCAAAATTATGCACAATTTTTATACTGATATATTAAGTTACAGCAACAATTTGACTAGCCTAGAAGTAAATTATGGTGAACTTAAACTGTGGTATAATAGTTGCGCATTCAAATCACCAAATTCGTCGTTAACAATAACCGAAGTATTTTTCCATTGTAATCCTGATTTTTTTCCTGTAATCTCAAAGTTATTGCAAATATTAATTACACTACTAGTCACAACAGCTACTGGAGAGAGGTCTTTTTCTTCCTTGCGTCACTGAAAAATTATCAGAAATACTACTGGTCAAATGAGACTAAATGGATTGGCAGTCCTCAATATACACCAGAATATTTATGTTAATCCATTGATGATAATTGATGAAATGGCTAAAACTTCAAAACGAAGACTCAATATTAATCTATAAGTGTTTTTTGTTTGTTTTTTTTTATAAATACGACGTTTATTGTTTTATTTCTTGTTATATATAACAATATTATATATACGACAATACTGATTGAGAAATTTATACAGTGTATATATTAATATTAATTATGTAATATTATTAACCAGGCAGGATTTTAGCTTATATGTATATTATAGTAATATAACATTGTAACCCCTCCCTGAAATTTTTTTCTAGTTGCGCCACTGCATATATACATGCCACTGGCTTGTTTTACAAAATTTATCTATTACTTCATCATAATTTATTTCTATATAGTAGTTACATAACATATTAACTTAATAGCATATAAATCTATCAACATTATTGTAGTTATCTATATTAGTTATATATTTATTTTAATATATACTTATATTTGTTTGCATATTTGGCATTGCCAACTCTTTACGTTTTATTCAACGGTCTAAAGATCCAGATTAATAATTATGCCTTTATGTTGTTTACTCCTGAGAACGGAGTGTTGTTCTTTAATGTATGTAGCCCCCAGGACCCACGAGATATCAGTACAATTTGGTATCCTACGTGGGCGTCACTGGATGTATATAATAGAATTATCAACGAAACGTAAAAATAGAGATTAATAATTTAACTAATTTATAGATGGAGAAAATAAAAATAAACAGCCATATCACACCTTGCAGTTTCGGTGTTTCAACAATCTGTCGAAATAGTATGCAGGAAGCACCGTTCTGTATTTTTACTTTTGTCCACACATCCATTTGTGTTACGTATTATGAAAAAATTGAATTAAATAATTTATTATGAAAGTATAACAACGATGACGGAGAAGATTCCTTTTAAAAGAGGGGGGGGGGTAAAATGTTTTCATTTTTTACGTTATAGGAAATTTAACTTATTTTTGAGAAAATTAAACGTATTAAGAATTTTACGAATCTTCAAAACTTTTTAACTTTTGTTTATGTCCGGACGGCTAATTTTTCTTATATCTTTAGTTGTCGTACCTTCCCCATTACAACAAGTCATCGCGGTAGACTCCATTTGTACCTGCTGCGGTACCACAGATAACATTAAAAATTTGATGATGCGTCTTGAACGCAGTTATCTAATACTTCGATGGAAAATGTGCTGCGTATTTCCGAGATGGCATTTTCAAGTTTCATTGGAAAAAATGCAACAATTTGAATGGTGATTATGTAGAGAAATAATAAAATGTATCTTTCATTTATTTATTTATTTATTTAAATTTTATACGGGGCAAGCCCAATTACATAAATATTACTAATAATAACAATCATTCGTTAATAGTCTTAAACAAAAAACGAATAAAAAAGAGAAAAAACAAAAAAAAACAATGATGTACAATATAAATGATAATATAATATACTTATAGCTATGAATTAATAAGTAATAAATTACAATATAACTTGAATGAGTTAAAATTTGGTGATATGAACATATTGATATTTAATTTGTTAATAGTTTTCATAATTCTAAGATGAGGGGTATTGCTTGCGAAATTAGTTACTTCTGTGTTAAGATAAAAAGTGTTTTTTGACCGGGAGTTACGAGATGGGGAATAAAAGAAGAAACGATTTAGAAACTCAGGACAGTCAATAAGTCCTGTAAAGAGTTTATAAGAAAAATATAAATCTAATTGCATACGACGTTGTTCAAGTGTTTCGATGTTGAAAAACGTTAATAATGGGGAGTACGAAAAATGGGGTTCTCTAAATATGGAACATTTAAATAAGAGGAAACGTAAAAACTTGTGTTGAATTTCTTCAATTTTATGTTTATGACTCGAATGGTATGGAGACCATATTATTGAGCCATATTCACTGATAGAACGAACCAAACTTTAAATCTAATGAATCATCGAAATCAGCATAGTTAAATCAGCATAAGTAAAATCAAAATCAATACCCTGGTCTGACTTTTGTCCAATGCTTAAAAATAGCGTTGATAAATTGTGGCTAAGATACTGGAAAGGTCTTCCCACTCATTTTGCCACTTGGTACAGAGACATTGTGCCATCCATTTCTCCTCTTCCGTGGTTTGATAAATCCAAACTATCTCGCAAAAATATTTCATCTTTCTCTCGTCTTCGTTTCGGACACACCTTACTACCCTCGCACTCATTCAAACTTGACCTAAATGATTCCCCCCTCTGTACTCGCCATTTTTCTCCCGCCACTTGCAATATCACCCACATTCTTTTTAACTGCCCATACATCTCCTCCCAACGCGAAAGCTTTCTCTCACAAATCAATTCTCTAAATATTCCAGCCAATCCTCAATCTATCCTCTCCTACAATTCTCAATCCATTACTTTATCCTTACTTAATTTAATCAACCAGGCTGGTTTCATAATTTAAATTTAAAAATTGAAAAAAAAAAAAAAAATTGTTCTTTTCTTTTGTTTCTAATTTAATAGAATATTATATATTTGTAATTTACTTTGTATATTATCATAATTGTTGAAACTAATGGTTTTAACCAAGTTTCCTAATAAAAAAAAAAAGTAAAATCAATGATTTTATTTGACATATTAACTATGTTCGTAATATGACAATCAAATTTGAGTTTGGGATCAAAATAAATACCAAGGTCTTTAATAGGCTCGATAGTCCGAGGTAGTGGTTTACCATTGAGATTATAATCAAAGAAAAAAACTACTCGAGCTCTATCTTATTTATTGTGTAAAAGATTTAAAGTAATAAATACATTTTTCATTATTCCGTACATTTTTGTACCTTTTTATCGGACAACCTACGTATCTACTAATGCTACCAGTACACCATGGTCCGGTCTACATCAATCCGATCGTATACAAATTGGTGAAGGATTGGTTCAGTCGGACTCCAAATGTTTATAAACGATTTCGGTTCGATATCGGTTTAAACAACAATCATTTCAGTTCAGTCTTAATTCTCAAACTTAAACAGATCGGGTAAAAATATCCTAGGAAAATCATACTCCCCTCGAGGTACAATATTCCTAGTAAATTCTTACCGGGAAGTAAGATTATCCTAGGATATTCTTACGGGGGGTAAAAATTTTCTAGGATAATAGTACCCACTTAAGAGGGTATAATTAACCTAGGATAATCTTACCGGGGGTAAAGATAATCTAGGATAATTATACAGGAGGTAAAATATGCCTAGGAAAATCTTGATCCCCCCTCCCCTGTAATATTTTCCGGGGGTATGATTTGACTAGAACAACGGTCCAAAAAAAAAAAATTAGCAGTCACTTCGGTCCGACTCGGTCCTTTATTAAAATTGTCCGTCCAGTCTTGTCCGGTTCCCAAAATTACGGACTGTGCAGAGCATCAGTACCTACTTATTTATTTTCGCCGTATAACGTTAATGGGCTTTAGGACCATTAAATGAATTAGGTCATTGAAATATAATATAATAAAATTCACAGTTTGTTGTTATAAATAACACGATCACGTCATAAATATTAGTAAACATTTGTGAACCATTTAAAATGTCAAGTGCCTATCAAATAGCACAAACGTCATTAATAGTTATATTTCAAAAATATTATGAAATTTCTATAAAATGTTAATAAAAATACTCCGCAATAAATGTATCCAGGTTAGTGTCTCCCTCCAAATAATGAGTACTAAAAAAATTTTTTTTATTGCCTATTATTTAGTTCTAAATATAGTTTTTTTTTTTTAAATATTGTTTTTTCCAATGGAAGTGGCACTTACCTCCAGTACACCATCCTGGATCCACCTATGCACCGAATGACCAATGACTGAAAGCGAACGAAATGAGTGAACACCAAAATAGTAAATAACAATTTAATAATGAATGAGAGTTGCTACTCGGATTAATACAGTAGAACCTCATTATTCCGGACTAATTGGGGCTCTAGGTTGTCCGAATGAATGAAAGTCCG
The DNA here is from genome assembly GCF_003268045.1 of Sipha flava. Classification (NCBI taxonomy): domain Eukaryota; kingdom Metazoa; phylum Arthropoda; class Insecta; order Hemiptera; family Aphididae; genus Sipha; species Sipha flava. Next base: position 545,507 of record NW_020273058.1, read on the forward strand.
GATTAAACAAAATAACCAAAAATCGTAAATTATAAATTTAAAAAAAATGTATTGAATGTATTATACAAGTTTTAATTTTATATATTATATGTATTTTTAACAATATTAAGTTTAAAAAATAGTACATAATTTTATTATAATCATTACATACATAATACAGTACATACTAAGGCTTACTTTCATTTTTCACACTTGAAACGCTTACTGGTTTAAAGAAACTGCTGATCTTTGGTTGTTTTCTTTTCACAGTGATTTCTTTAATGATTAACTCGGGAAAATCCTTTATATACTCATAATACGCAGATATGTTTTCATCGTTGTTATATTTCACGTATCTTATGACAATGTTTAGATAGTTTAGATAAACTAACGTAATTTATGTATTATAAACGGCTGTCCGGATTAATAAGGTTCTACTGTACTATTATTTCCAAAAACATTACCTACTATATTCGTTCATTATCAATCATTAGGTTGTTAATGACCAAGTTGATGGATATTTTACGATTTCAAGAACTGTTTCACACAAGCACGCACAAGTTACCGAAATTAATTTTTGACTTTTTTCTATTTTTAGAATCAGTACAATATAGCTATAGGAAATAGATTTTTTTAGTTCTTCCCGTGACTCGATTTAAATTTTGAAAATAAGTCTATATACGATAACTATTTTACTAAGTTATGTTGGCAAAATAATTGACGTTTTAAAACTGAATGTATGCGTATACAATAAAAAGTTAACATCTTTTTTAAGCTTTATTGAAAAAAAAAATAAAAAATATATTTCTTACATAACTTAGGAAAAGGGATGACGAATTCATACGTGTTTTAAAAACAATAAACAGACATCGGGAAGTACGTAAACTAAACTTCTCCTCTTTGGTCTAAAACTACAAAAATTACCGTCATAACTGCACATAGTATTTACAACCGCTCGGTTGTACATAGCATTGTATGACGTAATTATTGAACATATAATTCCGTAGTTTATTATTTTATCAAGATTGATTTTGTATGTGCCTTAAAAAAACTCCTAAGTATTAATATATCATTTCAATAAGTTAGCTCAATTAGGTATAATGACTTATATGTATGAATTGTCTGTTTTCGTAAGTAGAACAAATTTTAAAATTACAAGTATGTAGTTGAGTATAATTATCTAATTATGAATATCAGCTTAATGTGCTAAACAAATTATATTGAATGCAGTTTTGAAAGTTTAATTATTTGTAAATTGTAATTATTAAAATAATATAGCAATTACTTTTTTTTTTTGGTTTAGTATACTTTTAAGTATACAATAATACTATTTATAAATTATAATTTATATTTTGAATACATTTAAATTATTACGAACAGTAGTTATATTTTAAAATCAAGTTTATTTATTATTTTACTGTTGTTAAATATTACATAGAATAGTTAATTTTTGTTATATATTTATTTATTATTATTATGCAATTTATATATTATAATTGCATAAGAATTAGTAACGAGCTTATAAGTATAAATTTAAATTGTATTTTCGATTATTATGTTATTAGGTTATTATCTTTTAGACTTATGGACATTTTGATTAAAAATAGTTATAAATAAACACATATTATAACACAGATTATATGAATACAGATGGTGCACTTTCTATGCTATAATGTAAATTCAGCGATAAGAGTCGGACACTTTTAAGGAGAGTGACTACAAGCAGAAAACTACATTTCTTTATAATAATTTATAATTTCTGAACGAGCATCATTGACTTTTGTTGTAACTCCACGAAATGCCAACCATAATTCAAAGTTATTTTTCTAAGTAAATAATATGGCTCATTATTATGGTAAAATGTTCAGTACAATCATGTATTTTTGAATGTGGTCACATTGATCACAGAAGTTGGTCACGCTCTATAAAAGTGCCCGCGATTTGTTTACATTTTGAGAAATTGCCAAAAGTACACCATCTGTATTCATATAAACTATGATTATAACTTATATAGCAAGCCGCCTGGCCGCTGTTGTAGATAATTACGTGCGAATAAGTTCTAAATAAAAATATGCGATAACGTAGAAAAACATGTCATATTTGTACATTGATGCGTTAGACTAGGGATGGGCAATTTAAAATTACTAGAGAGCCAATTTTTAGAAAATTAAAATCTAGCGGGCCAGACCACACAAAACAAAAAAAAAAAAAAGGTCATTCAAAATATTAATTTTAAATAATATTTATATACACGGAAATAATAAATTAAACACATGCGACAGTACGACACGAATGATACAAAGAAGCTGGAAGAAACTGACCAAGTTAAATAGTTCGGTATAAACAGCTATGGTTGAAAGCTATACGTATACAAACCATATGACATTTAGACCCATATTTTTTTTTAGCTTCTACAGGCCATTAAGGCCCTTCGCTACTTCTGCTAAGCCTTTTCATCGATCTTTGTTGTCTGCATCCTCAATTATTGCGGTTTCATCTACTTGCATTAAATCTTTCTTTACCCTCTAGCCAACGTTGACGTGGTCTTCCTCTGGGGCGTATTTTATTTAGTTTAGATAACACAACTTGTCTCATTAGGCTGTCCTTATCTCGCCATATGTGTCCGGCCCATTCCAGTCTCTTTAAGACAAGATATTTTTGGATATTTTTGGTCTATTAAAAATTCTTTCAACATTTGCATTAGTTCTCCTTTCGTACTGCCCTTTTTCCGTATTATATTTGGAGCTATATATTTTTCGAAGAACCTTTCTTTCAAATGTTAAAAACTTTGTCTCGTCCCCTTTAGTAGTGGACCACGTTTCGTAACCATTCATTACTATAGGCTGTAAGTGGGAAATATAAAGCTTTTTCTTAGTTTCTCTGAAAAGAAGCTTAGAACTGAATAATTTACTCATTGGCATAATAACCTAGATTTGCCGTATTCAGTCTCAATCTAATTTCGTTATGCATATCATTCCTATTATTCAAATTGACTCCCGAATATTTAAAGTCTTCTACTTGTTCGAATATATATTCATCTATGATGAGATTCTGTAAAATTCTTGGCCTCCTACTCATGACCATATACTCCATCTTATTCTCGTTTATATTGAGGCTCAATCTTTTAATAGACTTAATTTATTTATTTGTACTTTCTTCTATTTCGGTTTGAGAGTCTCCATGAATGACAATGTTGTCAGCATATGCAAGCAGTGTCCTGCTATCAATTAGATCCATTTCTCGCGTTTCATGCATATCTCTCACTACTTTTTCCAATGCCATATTAAAAAGAATGGGAGATAGCGCATAGACCTACCCATGATAGTTATAGATTTTAGATAAGCGTACGATAGTATCGACAGAGAGCAACTATGGACAGTACTACAGAATTTTTGATTGCCCAAGAAACTAGTAAACTTGGTTAAATGTTGCAATTCCAATATTACATGCAAAGTGCGTTTTTTTGGGAAAGGAGTCAGGGGATTTCGAAATCAAGTCCAGTCTAAGACAAGGGGACGCGCTCTCTTCCATTTAGACCCATTAAAGATGATTAATACCAAATAAAAATTATTATATCGATAAGATAGAGCATAGATGAAAAACTTTAAAATTGTATGATGTAATTTAAAAATTTAGCACGGATCAGATAAAAAAGGCTCCTAGGCCGGATCCGGCTCACGGTCCACCAATTGCCCACCTCTACGTTAGACCGTGGACGGTAGATGTGTAAACTTAGTCTTCAACCATACGTCTATACAGTATTAGAAGCTTTACTAGAAATTTCAAATGATTTTAATCAAAAAGACTGTTAAAATTAGATTTAAAAAAATTTAAAAAAATTTAAAGAACTAGAAACTTCTAAGCTACAATTTGCTGCAAATTACCTTGTTAGCATTTACCTCAATGATTTAGAATCATTACTTGGTGATCAATTGTTACAGTTTAGTTCATTTGTTAAAATATATATAGAAACGCATAAAGATAATGAGCAATGAGAAATGTTTTTACATAGGATTATTGAGGAAAATAACATAATTAGCAGTGTACATTTCCTAATGTAGAAGTAGTGCTGCGTATATATTTAGTTTTGATGGTGTCCGACTGTAGCGGGGACCGATCATTTTTAAAAATGAAGTTAATAAAAAATCGACTACGAACTTCAATGACAAAAAGTCGACTATCAAGCCTTGGGCTGTTTAATTGATTTACTACAATCATTAGATTTTTCACAAGTTGTTGAATAATTTGTGACGACGAAATCTCGCAAAGTTATTATATGATAACAATTATTATTTAAGTCCTGTATTTATATTATAATGACAATTGAAAGTTCCTATTATAATCTAACAAATGTAATTTTATTGTTTCATCACAACAAATCATTGTTTTTTTCCAAACTAAAATTCTGATTACTTGGAATTTTGGTTACAAACATGTGTAATCGAAAAAAAGTCTTCTAAGGCTGGGCCCAGGACCATCCACATTTCTAAATCCGGCCCTGCGTATATCCGTATGATAAGTGTGAGGTGTTGGATGTCGTTTACGTTGACAATTGCTGTATAAAAATATATTTTATCCAAGTCGCGATTGATATAATTCATGTATATATACATATATATTATAAGAAACATTGATATATAAACGTAAATATTACTATCCATCGTTGCTATCAATAAATGCTATTGAATAATTTAGTAATCGTACCTATCTATGTAGGTAAAAAAAAAAAAAAAGCGAATATTGATTTAAAAGTTTGACGTACTAACGAACCGTGTACTATTGTTATGTAAGAGCTTCGGGCTGCTCGAATTGTTGTTAGATACTGCACCGCGCTGTCTTTTGTGTACCGCTTACACAATCATCGAATAACAACAGCTTCGTTTTAATATTTTCATTTATAAATTATAACAAAGCTGTTGTTGCATGTTGGAAATTTCAAGTTGGTAAAATATAACTATGAAAAACCAAGCGATCGAAATCAATTTTACCGTCGTGTTGTACGCCGGAATTATGTACACGGGTCTGGTAATTTCTGGATGGCTACTTTTGCGTCTTACCGTCGCCTGTTTCAAGTTGCCGTCCATTTTGAGCTCAGGGCAACTGCTAGGACCTGACATTGAAGATGAGTTAGAAAATATGCAACAGGCATTGATCAAGGGTAAGGATGTTGCTACACAAGTATTTTCTTTTTACTGCATCAGGCATAGTCATTGATAACATATTCAGGGTCAACTCGGTGAGGGGAGGTGGGTAAGTGCACGAGAAGTGTGTTTTGTGTACATAAATAAATTATAATATATTATATATAAATATATTTCGTAGGAGCGTATTTTCACATTGAAATAGGATTTGAATTAGGTAAAAAATTAAAGTAGCAACATATTTAAGTGAGGTTAATATTGTTAATATTGTTATTCTATACTTCTTTCACATAATGAAACAAAATTACATATACATGAGTACCTACTTGTATGCAATTTAGAATATATACAAATAAAATTTATTGACTCACTAATTTCTATCTCTCTGTCGTACCGATTTTTATTAATTTTTTTAATTCAAATTCGTACATAAGTATTTACGTATTACTCGCTGTGCTATGTAGGTTATGCAGACAAGAAAAATTCAACAATTCGGCAAATTTGTACATCAAAGCGGTTTGAACGTTGAATGATATATTGTGAGGTTTTAATTATAGGAGTTGATGAAAAAAATGTATTTGAAAAAAAAGTATTTTTGTTTAAATGGTTAAAACACTGCAACTCAGATATTTGCAGTTCGCCAGCAAGTGAATATTTTTTTTGAGGGGGGGGGAGAGGCAGCAAATTTAATGTTACCCCTATCGGCAATTTTTGTAAATATGGGCCTGCATATATGCATATTATATTTAACTTATAAGTAAAATTATAAAAGCAATATATAGTTGGTAATTTTATTTTTATAATTCGATAATGCCACATACAAAATAACAAAATAATAATAGTAGGTAATTAATTTAAAGTTATTTTGTTCGCATAAAAGAAGAAGTAAATGAAGATTCAAGTCTTGAAAAATATTTCGATACTTTGACTCAAGATTCTTGCAACATCACAACAATACGTAGTAAATTGGTAGGTATCTATTAATAATTTATTTTTTGAGACTAATAACATTACACTTTATAAGTATTGTCAATGAATATTAAGTTTAATTTTAGAACATTTTGGTCGTCGAATTATTTGTGTATATACTATATGTATCTAATTAAGGGAAACCTAAAATTTTAAAAATTTTAAGTTCATTATTAATTTATGCTTTATTATCTGAATTCTTATTTTGAGAAATTTTAATACGGGTAGTTTTTATGGATATTATTTTGATAAACTTGAGAATTTCATAAATACATTTATTATACATTGCGATAAAATATATATTTAGAATAATTTGAAAATGTTCTAGACCAGTTTTTCTCAACCGGTGTGTCGCCGGGTAAGTCCAAATGTGTCACGTGAAGTACTAATATTAAATGACCCAAAATGTCCAAACATTGTTGACACTATTAAAAAAATTAATAGTTATTTGATATAATTTCTATGATGAACAAAAATAGATCATCAGCTTTCGACATTAAATACATTTATATACATTATAAATATCACTATCGTAATGCTAATTGATAAATGTTGGTTTATTGATATTTATTTTTGAACAGTTTATACCAGACAGTATACCTATTTATATTTTACATTATCAATTAATTATAAATATTTAATATTAGCCATTATTCTTATTTTTATTAAATACAAAAGTTGAGAAATACTAGTCTAAACCACAATATTCTTAGATTATAAAAATTTAAATGACCAATTATAATAGAATAATAAACATTTTATTCTCTAAGCCAGTGCTTCTCAAACTTTCTGTCATGAGGCCCTCTAAATGTAATGTAAAACTGCCTTAATCAAAATTATTAATTATTTTTTTCTTAATTATGTATAAAAATTACATATATTATTTCACATAGCTTAATTTTAATATGTTTATTAAATTAATGTATCTGAATACACTTTTGAAAAAATTGTATTATAGTATTTAACTTTATACATATGTACATAGAAATAAATTAAGGCCTAAAGAAAATAGTTTAAATCAAATAAATATTTCACGGCTCTCCAGTAATATAATCACGTAATCATGCGCCCCCCCCCCTAGGAACCCGCGTTTTCCAGTTCGAGCACTGCTCTAAATGACTGCTGAAAATAATTTAGGTTATAGATTACATTAATAATATTTTGATCATGCGAATAGAGAATTTGTATTGAAAATATAATTGAATGAAAAATAAAATCAGACGTTATTAAATCATCGATTAAATAATGCACTTTTGGTAAATATGTTCTCGATAATAAAATATGTCTTAACCTAAAAGTATTATTACTCTATGGTTCTGACGCCTTACAGGTCAGTGATATTTCACATGCTTTATTCCATTAATAACCTAACCTTATACTAATAGACGGAGTATCACTGATTGGTGGTGGTTGGGTGGTGCAGTCACGATTATTCTCATATCAGTGTTGTCATTTCTGACCACATAAAATATGTTTATTCTCATATTTATACAGTATATTATTATTAAAACATTTAAAAATCAATTTGCCTCATAAATAATCCCGTAAACTTAGTCCTCAAAAAAAATATTCCTGTAATAAAAATGATTGTGTTTCTACCCAATTATAAATGAATAATATAATGATATTATTTGTATATGTATTTTCATCATACAATAATTTTTAAAACGCAACAAACGATCGCCTAACCTCAAATTCTATTACGCATTTGCGTAGTAATTGAGTAGAACAGCGCACTCACGTCTGACCGCTGGAACTATACCCATGCTCCGTCTATTATTCATGCGATCCCTGTTTGTGATAAATCCATACACCTATAATCCAATCTTAATGATTTATATAAAACGCGCGCGTTTTTATTTTTATCAATGCTTTTTAATTATTTATCGTTATGATGAGCATTTAACAAAAGTAAATATACATAGGTAATACATTGTATTACAACGACAATTTGTCTCATTTAAAAATTATTTTTATAAGAAAAGCCGACTAGTGATTATCGATATCATTGACGGCCGCGACTATTATTTTTGAGTTTTCATATTACAAGATGACTTCCTTCAGATTATTATGTAAAAATATATCATATATATTATATTATTTTATACCATGTTTGTCTCAAGATTTAAAGAATCTAATTTTATCAAGATAAATCAGTAAAATTCAACTTGTGAACACTAAAAAGAATAAAGTAACCCTATGCTGCATAGTAAATATAATATAGTATACTACTATGTACACTATCAGTATAGTTTAAAGTCTAAAAACTAATATTTTTTACTTTTTTTGGCCATTTTCTTTTAAGTGTTCTTGGTATATTGTAAGATAGAGCGATCGACGACTTACGGGAGTTTCACGGGTTTTGGTTCAATGGATTTTAAAGTGAAATTTTTTTTGTATTGTTGGATTAAAATTTCGTTTACTATCAGGATTTATAGGTTATTATGTACAGCATTATTAGTCATATACCAAGGGTAGAGTGCGGATTTATTTGCATTTGTGTATTTATTCTGGTTTGTTGTATGATATGCAAAGTTAGCACAAAATCGGTGTCATGACAATGTTTTATACAATTAAACTTTTTTAGTGCATATTTTTGCATATTACGTCATTTACCTATTTATTTTTTTTGTTCTAAATGCTTATTTCATGATTTTAATAGCATATTTTAATGTTTTTTTCTATAGAGATTTTTGAAATATTTACTATGTATAATAATATTATATTATATATTATAATATTATAATATAAGGAGTCATTTATTTACGAAAAAAATATAATAGTATTATCAAAAAACGAAAACATTAAACTAAAATATTAAAAGTTTTAAATGGTGAAAGTTAACCAATTCAAACCAGTGAACATGTGACCAAAGAGGAATAACAATTGTTTTATTTATTAGACTTCTTGAACGGGATGGTAAAGAATGGAGAAGTGTTGAATTGTTTTCTTTTGTATTTTGTATGTTGTGCTCAAGTAAGTCGCTCGTCAAGGTGAACATCTTAAGTATTGAGTTACATTTTGACTTGGTATAGGTATGATAAATAGTGATAGTTGAGGACAATCTTTAATATCAATTTATTCTTACTGATTTGTTTCATTTTAAAGATAATTCTAAGCAAACGGACGATTACCTACCTATTAATAACCCTTCAAATCCTGAGTATTTCATTAAAACCGTTAAGAGGCCGCTAGCTCATTAAAAATTTGACCCCAGGGTCCTCGCAGTGTCCGGACGTTTGCGGGGACACGGTTTTGGAGAAGTCGTGATGGCGACTCGATCGGAACGCCATCTAGCCGTTCGGTCCGTACCGCCGCGCGATCCACGCTCGGTGCCCGTCGGTTACGATCGTGCCCCACCACCGCAGCAGTTGCCGCCGCCGCATTATAATTCGTTACAAACCCAACACACTCGTGCCGTCTCTGTATAAACAAACAACTGTCACCGCCGGTCCTTGTGTTCCTTGTTTTTTTATTTTTACGTTCTATCGCGAAGTGCACGTATAACGCCGTCATCGCGTTGTCGACACGTTTGCACGGCAAATTATTCCGCCGAGCGTTTCGCGTGACCCACCGCAGTACGCAACGTCACGACAGTCTTCTCGTCGCGCGCACACACCAGCCGTTTGCGTCTTCGAGCCGTCCGAAATCTTCGAACGCGAGGAATCGTTGTCAGCAACAACGGTTTTTTACCTCGTTTTTGCCGCCGCATAGTGATCGTCGACGAGAAATACCGCGTCCATTCCAATTCCACAATGTCCGAAGTGGCCGCCGAAAACAACGTAGCCGTTCAGGTATATACATATACACGCGCACGCATTGTATACAACACATACGTCCGTTGTGTTACGCGTACGTGCATTATTTGTATTTGTATACACGTGTGCACGTGTTTTCCGATCTCACCGACGCGATCTTCTCCGTACGCGTTCGGCACGGTCCCGGGCCGTTCGCCGCGGTCGCGCGTTTTTTCGTATATTTTGCCGCCAAACCGTTGCGGCGCGCGCCATTGCGCCGGCGGCCGGAGGAGGCGAAGCGCGCGCATCACGTCCGTCAACGTCTCGCCTCTTTATCCCCGTTCGTTCCCTCGCTTTTTTACCTCCCCGGTGGCGCGTACCTACTCTTTTTCTTTTTTTTGCCGCGGAGGGAAAAAAAAAATTCACTCTCTGCGCGTCCCGGAGCCCACCCTCCTCCCGCTCGGCCGCCGCCATTATTATCGTGTCGCCGCTTCCCAAACGCGCACGCACCACACGTCGTCCAGCCACTGCGCGGGTTTTCGACGGACGCGGGAGTCTCGGTACGCGTGTGCTTTCCTCGTTCCAACCGGAGACGCGCACAAATCGTTTGGCGCCTCGCGCGCACGCACAATGTCCGCGTGCGCGTCTCCTCCCCCTCCCCCCTCGTTGTAGACGCCGTTACCGTTCGCCCATTGACGCGCGGTGCGTCGGTTACGCTTCCAACGACCGTGCGCGTTTGGAGGGCGGGGGACGGGATGGTCGTCGACCGATTATTATTGTACGCTTAGCATCACTGCGAGTCCGTTCTCGCGCGTCCGTTTTCCCGCCAAAACCCGTTTCTACTTGTGCCAGCGCGCGGCCGTTATATTTTCAATTTCTCTCCGACCCTACCCCTGCAACACGCACGCCGCGGGGGTTTTGTTCTCTTGTTATTGCGACCACGTCATCCGCGTGCCGTAGCCCCACAGGGTTTCTCAACATAGTGTTCCATCGTATCTCATTGGTGCCCATTCGGTTTTTTCGTAAACCATCATTGGGGTAACGCGTCTTACCCGTTTCTCGGGTCGACACTCTCTGCAGTGTTCGCTTAGGTCTCCAACAACGAATAATGAATTGCACCTGGATCAAATCATTGTTAAATTAGTACCCGCCTAACGTTACGACTGCGAAAAGCATGGTTGTAATTGGCGTTATGAGTGTTAGGTGTAATACTGTAATCAAAGGTTACTAAGGTTAACGTTTATTTGTAGTTCACCCCTAAATCCAACATTCTGATTGAAATATGATTATTTTTATAATAGCTAATTTATGAATTTAGGTAACCCAAGTATGATTTAATTACATATTAATTTAAATTGTAGGAAGGTGAAAAACGTGGGCGTAAGCGCAATGTTGGAGGAAAACGTTCTAATGTTCTAGACGTAGTCGCTGCTGAAGCTGAGTTGATAACTAAGGTATTTAATTATTCTCCTATAAATATTCATTTTTTCAAATCGTTATCAAGGAATAACTACATTTCAATACATTTCTAGGGATTGGTCAGTGCTGACGAAGTTGATGGCAGGAGAACAACTAGATCATCTACAAGAGGTTCAACTGCAGCTTCAAAGTTAAAAAATGAGCCTCCACCAAAAAAAGAGAAGAAATCACCAGCCGTAAAAGGTTAATTTAATTTAAAATTGATATAGTTAGTTTGATATTAACAGAAATTAATTTTTCAATATAAATTTATTTAGGAAAGCGAGGAAGACCGAAGGTAGTTGCAAAAGAAGAAGGCGATGAAGTTGTATCGGCTGAAGAGAATGGTATTGCTGAAAATGATGTCGACTCTAAAGCTGATAAGGGTGGTAGTTCAACTGAGGAAGAAGTTGATTCCAAAACCGAAGAAAAAGTTGAAAATGGAAATTCTTCAGCTGAAGAAGAGAAGAAAGATGAGGTAAACTTGTAATGTTCATTTGATAATTAAATGAATCTAGTTTAATTAAAATAATTTAATTTTATATATTTAGAGCAAGGAATCAGACACTGAATCTGAAAAGCCTGCAGTAACGGAGGAAAAGAAAGAATCCTCTAGCCCGTAAGATATAAATCAAAATGCTAATATTTTAGTGTTTTATTAAGTTTAGTGTTAAGCAACATATTTAATACTTAAATCTATTCTGATAGTTATCATCATGATTTTGGTACCAGTTTAATTTATTATAAACGCAATTTTTTTTTTATTTAGCTAGCTCATCATGGTTCTGAGCTAGGCATATAGACTTAATTCTGGACTAATGTGTATCCTATTGATTTTATATAATTAACAAATTCAGCCTTTCATGTAAACATTGTTTATGTTACCATTGTGTATATTGTCGATTATGATAAACCTCCGTTAGTTATGATTTGGATTATGCTAATCCAATTTATTTCAATAATTTGTAATTCACTGTAATACTTGTCTTTCTGTGCATGGAATTAAATTAAATAATGAAAATTTATTTTAAATAAAATGTTGTCTTTCAATAGTTTTTAATACAATGGAAGCTGTAATTCATTATTATGAAAGTAAATTGAAGTTTAATTATGTCAATGACATGGATATTTTTTCATTTTTAGATATTTTGAATGACTTAATTCAATGTAACCTATACATTTTTGTGTTGTATTTTAAAACATTTTCAGATTATTATAATGAATACAATTTTTTTTTTAAGTATGACTATTCTTTTAATTTCAGATGTGAATCCTAATTGCCCCGATAGACACTTGAATTTATACTTATGTACATTAATTATTAAGTACTGTAAAAACGCAGCATGATGATTCATTAATTAAACATTACTTGTTTTTATGCAGACAACTTTTGCATTTAACTTTACCTACTAATTATTAAAACCAACGTTTTGACAACATTTTAATTTGTGTTTGTTTTTTTATTGTAGTCCAAATTTATATATACATATATAGAATGTAAATTACTATTGTGAATAAGATAATATTATTTTATTATAAATATTATATTATTAAGAACACTATTGTATTTTTATGGCACATTACAGCAATATGAAATTGAAAAACTTAATATTGTATCAAAACAGTTTATTTTACCTAATATATAATTTTCATTTTACTTGTCATTTTTTTTAACATTTTTATTTAAACTAAAAATAAGTGTTCGTTCACTTAATAGTGTTATATTTTATTTTTGGTACAATTTTAATTTGTATTTTTTAGCCAGAGCCAATAACGTCTAAAGATATTTATGTTTGCACAGACGTTTTAATATTTTTATTTCTATAATTTAGTAAATATTTTATTTTTTTAAGATATACACAATAGTGTAATCAGTTTTTTTTTTTTGTTTTGTACGTGTAATTTAGTATAAATATTTTTCACACTAAATTGCATGTGTATAAAACAATGATAAGAAAAACTACATTTATGTTTGCGTAATAATTTATAAATTTATTTTATTTCAATCTACTTTTTTAACACTTACATATTGGTCTGACGTTTGGCTCTTGCTCCCTATTACCTTTTATATATAAGGTTCTACTGTAGGGATTTTGTATAATTATATAATAATAAAGATTTAAGAATACATTTAAAGCTTTATAATATTTGTATGCATACAAACTAAAACATATTACATTTTGTACACAAAGAACATATTTTTTATTTACCATTGATGAATTGTGTGTGTGTTAAAAATTAATGAATTGGGTTATTTTGTTGTACCATACACTACATCAAACATACAACTTTTCAATGGTATATATTTTCGGTTGAATGCGATGGCTTTAGTTCCTTTATTTGAACTGCATGATAATTGGTAGTCCTTGCCATTTATGTTATTGATTCGATCAGTCGATTACGGTAATTTGCTGTAGTACATCTTCATGCTAGTGCTCAACTGCACATCAGGATTTATAAAACGTTTTAATTAATTAATTGTGTGTTTAATCCATGGTGCACACAACCAATATTTTATATGTTTAATTCATTCAACATAACAGTCCTTGGACCTCGGTCCGGAGTACAACATTTTTTGATACATACATTTACAAATCGATCAGGTCGATCGACCTGCAAGCCATAGGCGCAATTAGAGTAAATAATTGGGGGGGAAGCTTCAGCCCCTCACAAATTTTCCAATCACTGTCTCGGAATCTTTTTTTCTCACCCTTTACCCTCTATAAAAAATGTGCTTATTGGAAGGCAAGTCAAATATAAAATTAAATAATAAAACAATAATTTGCTTTTAAGTATAAATAACAGATTTAATATAGTTTTTTACATTTTATATTTTTATTTTTCTATTTTTTTTAGCAAATGTATTTAAAATGATTTCGGTGTCAATAATATCTCTCTCATTATTAAGTATTGCAAATTTTGAAAACCGTTCCTGTGACATAGTAGACCTGAGATAATTATTAATAATATTAATGTTATTAATCTTATTGCAGAAAATGACCGCAAGTAACCGAACTGACCGGAAGAGTGATAGCCAATTAAATAATTTTAAAAAGATTTGGAAACGTATCTTTAGATATATTTTCTTTGATGGTTAAATAGTTAGGAACTCCTTTTATCATATTTTTCAAGACAATTATATTCTGCGGTGTGCTATAATAAGCACGGTCTATACACTAGAAATAATAAACATATTATTTAAGACCATGGTTTTAATATTGTTGTTAAAAAAAGAATAACAAAAATGTGTTTTATTCGTTATTTCAGTAGTAATCGCATATTATTTTTTATTTATCAATATAATAATATAAAGCTCTGTATGGTTTTTTGGGGGGGGACTTTGAATGTTTTTGAAGGGGCTTAGCCCCTCTAGCCCCCCTAATTGTGCCTATGCTGCAAGTCAAGTTTAAAAAAAAAAGAACGCGTCGCGCCGACAATGGAACAACGGTCGACCGTACAATGCTTATTATGCATAACCAAATGGGGGCGGCATTCACAGCGGCCGGAGGGGCAATGTAAATGCAAATATTTTTTAGACTTCTTAATACATATGCCCACAGCTGTCAAATAAGACAAGAACGTACATTCCGCATTAAACGTAAGCCAAAATTCAAGTCATCCCAGTAAGTATGCGAGTCTCTATAGTTTTACGATTCCTAGCTGATGGGTTTGTACTACAAATATTTTGTAATTGTAAAAACATCTTTAACTTTGATTTCTTTTATAACTGTGCCAACAAATATTCATAAAATTAATTTTAATCTTAATCCTGTTATAGTCGTAATGATTATTTCTAAATACTTTTCGTATGTTTATATATATTTTGTATTTAAATTATAATAATACGTGATAATATGCAGAATCGCCGACTGCAGAGTGTGATGATCACATTGGATTATTTATTAATCTTATATTTATGTAAAACCGATGACGATGACGATGAAGCCGCAGCATGTTAATAATAAAAATGTAATATTATCATTTATATGTGCTGTGACCAGGGCCGGATTGGCCCGGCGAGTTACCGAGCAAAACTCGGAGGGCCGCGACAATTTTTGACCTTTTAAGTTGTGAAAGGCCTCTAACAGAAAATAATAATAGTTTAAAGTTGAAGATTAGTGCACCTATTGAAATATGCGATTAAAAAAATTTGGACAAGGGCCGCCAGTTAGTAAGTGGGCCGGTAACATACAGAAAACTCGGTGGGCTGAATTCGTCCAATCCGGCCTTGGCTGTGACCGAAATTAATTAAACACATGCATCTAGATATATAATAATATAGGCTTTATCAATACGTGATGGCAATCACATTTTGAAATTTCGGAATTCTGCTATTGATAGATGCAAATAATATTTAATAATAATCTAACTTGTAGCGTCTATGGTACACTGATGCACGTCTCCGTCAAAAATCAGTGACGATAATATTGCTCGAGGATTGTCTGAGAATAACGATTTCGCCGCCGCGGAATTCTCAAAAATTTCATATACAGGTATGGTACAGGCGTGCCCAATTTTTTTCAACTTGCCGGCCACATTCGAAATTTATATTTGTATACTCCGGGCCGTTTCATGGTTTTTTTTTTTTTTTTTGTTCATTTCGATAAAATATTTAATAGTGAACAGATATATTAAAACGTTAGGCAAATCTATTGTACATTTTATCGGATATAATATTATCTCTGTTCACTTATAGAATTTATGACTAAAACTATTTTCGACCTTATAAGTGATGTGAAATCGTTTGAAAAAAATAACAACTTTTTAAAAACCAAATATTGAAGCAAAATTTTTTACATTTTAAAACGTGTCAAGAAATTAAACAAAATTCTTTTATTGACATTCCGACAAATCATTTTGTGAATATGTTGGAAAAATTATCAACAGAATTTGAAAACCGTTTTCAAGATTTTAAATCGCGTATGATTTAATTTCGGATGATTGAAAATCCATACTGTTTGATAAAAATTATGTTCAAGTAACTGTTCAACCAGGGTCTTCCCGAAGATGAAAATCAAGGGGGGGGGGTGCAGGCCCGTAACCAGGCCAAATATTCAGGTGGGGCAAACAAAATTGTAGGGGGGCATTAGGAAAAAATCAATATTAATACTGCTGTAATTTTTAAAATAGGTACTTTAAATTAAAATAATAAGAATTAGAATAAAGTGAACATAATTACATTTTGAATATTTTTATAATATATTATTTTTCGAATTTACCAGTTTTTCTTAAACTAAAACAGTTGTAATTTTCTATCTTTTTGCTTGTTGAATTCCATTAATAATACATCCAAATTTAGAATTTTAGGATCTAATGAAATGGTGAATGTTATCGGTTTGATATGTTATATTTATTGTTCGGTGTTGTCGTCAGATATCGTGCGCCTTCACACGTAGACACTTAGCGGCGCTTCTTAGCAGCGCTGCTGTTGGAAAAACATTAGTTTATATAGATGGTTTCACACACGGCAACGGCCACTAATTTGAAGCGCCACAGACGGTGTCAGTGGCTGGCTTCGCCGCAGATCGCGGCGTCTAAAAGTCGCGCTTCTCGAGACAGAACGTGTTTTTAGATTGGGGGTTTCACACGCAACCACAATCGCGCGTCTATTTTTGTAGCTGTTCATCAGCGCGTCGGCAGCGCGTTAGTATTGCGATTAATCCGCATAACGAGTTCAATTATTATTTTAACATCAATCTTTATTGATCATTCTGAGCGCTGTCAATAGCTCTTATTTTTTATTTTTGATACCGGATAAAAGTTCTTTGAATGTATTTTTTATTATGTTATTTTTATAATGTTATTTTTTGACATACGAAAATATGGAAAAAATTTTTCATCATTTCTTTCTATGTCATCAAATAGTGTATTAAATAATCCTCTGTTCGGTCTTTCCAGAAGCAGTGAATGTACCTAGAATATTCTTGGTGTATTTTTACATTTTTTTTTTTTTTTTTAATTTATAACATCGCCAGCTACGTCCATTTTGAGACTGATGTGGTATGTTTTTGTCTTCACAAACTGTCTACCGATACACATTCGTAGTACCACTAATTACGCTTTTAAAAATATGAGCAGCACCACTAACGGGCTTCTAAAAACATGAACAGCGCCACTGACGGGCTTCAAAAAACACGAGCAGCGCCGTTGATGCGCTGCTAAGAAGCGCTGCTAAGTGGCTACGTGTGAAGGCACCCATCAATCAGATGCCATCGTATTCTCCAGTGCAAATGCTATACAATATTGCTAAAAATAATTTCTTATATTAAATAGTGCTTCTACTGCCGATGAAATTATTATCAAGCAATAAATTATATTATATCTAACTACCACAGCTGTAGATAGTAAAAACCTACTATCTACAGTCATGCTAACTATCAAATGTCATGACATTATTAACTTTTGTTGGGGGGGGGGCAACAATTAGGTCTAGGGGGAGCCTTTTGCCCCCCCCCCCCCCCCGGGGGTACGGGGTGGGGGGGGGGGGGCGAATAATATGAAAAATGTCAATTACAATTTTTTTACTCAATGTATGTTTTACTCAATTAGCAATATGTAGTCGTATTTTTACTTTTTAACATGTATATATGTGTTAGTGTCGCACGTTCATAAAATTGTTAATTTAATTATACATATATAAAAATATTTTACATTGTATAATAAGTAGTTATATAAATTTTATTCGTGTATACACTGTATTACGAAATATGTAATAATTGTTTTCCGTAAGCAAAATTAGGTCCTTTTAGGCTATAATGAAACAAGTCCGACTGCCGACTGGTGTTTTCGTTGGAGGGGTGAGATGCCTTCCCCAAGACCTCCTTTTGGGACGGCTCTGTGTTCAACTTGAACTTAATGATTTAAAAACAAATAATCATTTGAAAGATTTATATAAAGAAATCACAGATTTAATACATTTTTATAAGACCCTTACTGAGGATTTCAATACCATCCTGTTGAACAGTTGCAGGTAAATTGTAATGTAGAAACAAAATTATGGCACGGTATGCAATATACGATTTATTAATGTAGTCAATATAATGTATAAGTAAAATAATAGTAGTGCTAAATTAATGTACGCTAACGGCTTATATGCCGCAAGACTACGACGAAACGATATCGTTCTGTTCTCGAGCATTTAGTCGTCGCGTGCGCCTATGCGAGAAAATAATAGAAGCTTTGGGATGCTTGAGAACACATCATGGTTGGTTGAATATTATGTGCAGCCAACGAACACAATTCGTGGGGTTTTGTTTTGATTCTCGACGCTACTAAAATTACGCATTAAAACTAGTAAAAAGTAATATAAATGAAATTACACAATGTACACGCGCATTGTTAACACATACATTATGATGAACAGTATAGTAGATGGTATAATAATAATAATAGCAGGCGGTTTGTTATTACATTCTAATTATACGTCACTACTATGTAAGTTTAAAAATTATAAAAGTTAAAAGCGATTTAATTATAAATAGATTTAAATTAAAAAAAAATAATAATAATAAAATAAAATAAAACAATAGTGTTTCGAGAGTAATAATAATAATAATTAAATGTTATTGTCTTGAACGTCGTCCGAAGCCGTCGATGTCACTTCGTTCGTTGATCATTTTTTTCCTAAAATGTTGTTTAAATCGTGGCTGAAAAGAGAAAACACCAGTAGTGAGTATTTTTTCGATTTTGTAATAGATTTCCAGCAGTGCCATTACCGATTAGACTCGATTCACCATGTTAAGAGAAGCAAGTTAAAACAAAACAAATCATTTTAGCACATTATAATATATATACTGTTAATAAGGTTAGAGTTTAACGGATGTTAAACAGTTGTTTATGGTAATTTGTGTGTTTTAAGTGTCTTCTTTATTTTGAGTAAAAAAAATAATGTCTGATGGAACACCGCATCTTAGCATCTCCTATTTTAACCACAGATTATTCATGTGCAAAAAATATTTTTTACGCCAAGGAAAGACCGATTAAAAATAACAGAAGAAGAGTAAAAATTATAATTTCATGAGCTATTTGGTCATTTGAATCATTAACGTTACGCGCCGCTGCTTATGTGACACAATGGCTCACACTTTTTTGATCATCGGTGACATTGATGGAAGTGGTAAGTGAGTAACGGCCAGTAACTCGAGATTTCACCGACGAATGGTTTCAGAGGTTATGGTGTGGAAAGAAAGAAGAAAATCGTTTATCTTACATATTATTTTTGGATCTGCTTTTATGCTTTATCGACCAAAATAGATGTAGAGGACGATGGAAAAGTCAATCACTTTGTGTTTGTGGTGGTCGACGCTATTGATTTGTATACGTAGTTTTTATTTCAGATCTTCTGTCCCGGGTGGTATGGTAGATTTTGAAGAGGAAGAAGAGGGGGTATTTGGTATGCGTTATGCCATAGGAGTAAATAATTGATAAATTAATACATTTTTTTTTCGGGGGCAATACCCCCCCATTTATCATTGGTTAAGTTGGTTAACCACCCTGAAATAAACACTGGTTGTACGAATTCGGACGGAGCGTATACGAGCACTATTATAGATAACAAAATAATCATGTGTAAGCATAAATAACCATAGCTAGATCACGGATCACGTGATACATTGTTGGCAAACGAGATTTATTGCTCCAAATTTTGTTAACATGTAATGTGATAATACAATGTAATACAATATATAATTAACAATGTAACGAGTGATATGGGTCGTACAAGTCGTACAACAAATGAAAATATATAATTTAACAATAATTTTTTCTATACGTGTTTACGTATACCCTATATTTAAAACTGTGTACATTAAGAGACGCGCGGCGTAGGCCATTGTAAGGTGGGGCTCAAGTAATTTCGTGCCACGGAAACGACAACGAATAAATAGCGATGGCGATTACAGTTGTCATTGTTGCGGACGGGAAAGACTTTAACGCGTGTGTCTTGTGCGAGGTGCTCCGCGTGCCGTATTAATAATAGCATTGGAATCAAATATACCTATACGACGCAGGTACAACGAAACGAGGGCAGGACTTCGGCGCGTACCTCATTGATTAGAGTTTAGACGATGTACGTAGACGCCGCGAAAAATTGTCAATATCGATTCTAGACGTACTGAAAAAATGGGCAAACGTGTGGACGAAGGTTTTCGAGGGGGGAAGGGGAGGGAATTCGTACGAGATCGTAATGTCGAACAACGTTTTTACGATCTCTGCAATGCACTACTAATCCAGCAACAGTGATGGTGAACTTTAATGATCCGACGTGGCCCTACGTCGGAGAGTTTATATTGATTTCTAAACGTTACATTTTTCGCCGCGCCGACGAAACGCACAGATATGTTTTTTTTCGAATTTGCGAAATTGACTTAAAATTACGTTATCTTTATATGTTTGGTACACATATTATCGATATCGAATAACAAACGTATATAACAATATTGAATATATATATATAAATATCGTTATAAAAAATATAAAAACTAAACGTATAGTTGATTTCTCTAAGCCTTTAACAATTTATTTAATACATTATTTTCTTAATGCTTTTAATTACGACGTGCGACGGCATTGTTGGGTGCATGTTAGTTTTTTTTTTTTTTTTTTTTGGACGGTGTACGAAACGAATCACGCATCTACGGTGTATTATGCCTATAGTTATTTATCATATCAATGTAAACAAACGAAGGATGGCGGGAAACAAATCGTGTCGCGATCAAACGACGAGCACAATACGATATAAGAATATCTCTCCCTCTCGTGAGCATTGTTTGTCTCCGAATATCGTCAATTAATCTAAAAGTTAAACAATAATATTTCCATAAACACATATGGTACAACAATAAAATAAGATCACAACCCGTATGAATGTAACGCGGTATACGTAGATCGACATCGGCATCGTAACATGTTCTAACAGGACGTTATAAATTAGTCAATAATAATAACAAAAACGACGTAGTTAACATAAGCCTTATGCTAAAGTTATTGTGCGCGCGAAAGCACTGGTTATTCGTGTCGGACACGAAATATTCGGTCTCGTTGAGGTCCGGCCACGTGGGTGTGGTGGGCCACCGGTTCACCTGGAACACCACTTGGTCGTTAGTAGTTTGCGTGAGCACCATCGACGACGGTATACGTCTCAAGTCGTTCTTTTTGTGATAATAGCTACGCAAATGATTAGCGTTACGTTACCGTGGTATTATGTGTCCGGTCGCGAAAAGCAGCGTGTTGGACAAAAAATAAAACACGTCAAGTTAGCATCATACACGTCATGTATAGTTATTTCGTATCACGCGAACGATAACCACAGGCACATACGTAATGTTAATTGTTTAATAGTACAATGGCGCGCATACCTGTTGCACGAGGCGACGTTCTTGCCGGACATCGAGTCCCGGCCCAGGTTCACGTATCCCGAGTCCTGGATCCGCACATCACCGATACAACCTTCGTATCCCTTGTAATGGTTCACGTTCAACCTTTGTATGGGCGTCGGTAGTCCGCCTGCGTACGAGCCAAGCATTCAACGTGTTACATTTATCGTTTGCGGTTTATTATTATTTTTATCGGAGGGGGGACGAATTCTTACCAATATATATTAAATCGGTAGACACTAGCAGTTCTCGGATGTCCACATCACGTTCCTTTCCATACTCCGTGGTTTTCCTGTCCAATTCCAGAGACCATTCAAGTCCGTTTCCACGGATCATTATCGAATGCGGTTCGTTGTCGTTAACGTGATGGTCTGTGGCTCGTATGGTTGGTGACATCCTACCTTTGGACATGTGACTGAGCTCTACGTAGCCATTGACGACTGTAAAATAATATACATTCGTTTAAGAACTCAAGAATAACATTGAATATTTATAGATCCGCATTATTGTGAATAGTGAATACATATTATATGTATTCATGTATTATATATGTATATTATATATATATATATATATATAATATATACGTATTATGTATATATATATGAGTGCAACAAAAAGAAGCCATTTCGATTTAAAGATGAATTTAATACATTTTAAATGCACATTTCATCTCCCCCCCCCCCCGAGTTTATATCAATGCGTTGACATTAGATTGTTGCCTTAATATACTTGAAATTAATCATCGAGCATGCAATTCATTATTATTTTCAGAAGTTCATACTTGAGATGGCAATGTAGTTTTCGATCGTATATGATATATCTTCGTTCTTGGGCTCTTGTCCTTGCCAATACAACAGGCCGTTTGCGGAATCCGTAGTGAACGTCATTGATATGGAATGTTCTTCTTTGGTTCGGTCCAGTATATTGTGGTCCAACTGGAGATAACTGTTGCCGCTGAAGTTGGCAGTAATGTCCAATACCACTTCTGTGAATAGTTTAATTACGTGTGAAAATCGATGGAAATAAATAAGCATTAAAATGTTTTCGTACTGTCGTCACACGTTGGTCCTGAATGTCCGAGTGGGCAGTCACATCTGTACGAGCTCGAATCGATGTCGGTGCAGTCACCACCGTTGTTACACGGTTTCAATATCGAACACAATTTGGCTTCGATTTCACACTTTGGACCACTATGTAAACATTAATATTGCATTAGTATAAATATTCACGATATACTCGGGAAAACGATAGGAACGACGAAACTCGGTTTACCTAAATCCGTTTTCGCATTCGCAGGTGTACTCGTAGTATTTAGACGAGGCATGGCAGTTTGCAGAGTTCTTGCAGTGGTTATACGAACAGGCATCGCCACGGGAAGTTGCACAATCTTCTACGTTTGAGGAATCGACGGTCGAACTTATCATGTCTATGTCCATACCAGATACCTTGAGCTAACAAACGTAATAAATAATTGACGATGAAAAGAAAAGATTTACGTACGAACGTCAATAAAAACGGAGGACAATAATATTGTATAATACTATATTTTATATAGTTTAAAGGACATATGGTGTTGTACGTTACCATTTTGATACATCCTTTGAAATGTGCGTCGACGTCTACGTGTTTCGAAATCTTCACCTTGTAGGAGTCATAGCCTCCGACGAACAGATGAGTCTTCAATTCTAAGGCGTGCATGTTACCGTTTTCGACGGATCTGACCGGTGTTTCTTTGTCGACTGACAGTTTGCTTTCTTGAGTTTCCGTATTACGGCTAACGGTGATAGTCGCCCACTCGCCGATTTCTAAGTTTTGCTTGCTTCTCAAAAGAGAAGTGACACCTGAATAGTATTGAAAAGTCACAGCGTTAATAATATTTATGGAATGAACGTGTTTAACAATAATGACAATTTGTAACGTACCAGCTACGGTATGACGGAATTCTAACTGTCTGTTCTTCAATGTTAACGACATGAATTGACCGATTCCTTGGTGGTTTTGAGCAGCATACAATATCACTCCGTCGGCTAGTGACGATGGATTAATTTTTAAGGACATCGTTAATCTAAAATATTTAAATTAATTGAAATTAGCATATAGAGAGAAGGTGAAAATAACCAGTAATAATAGAACATCATTAGACTAGATTATAAGAATTGTGGTATTATATGAAAAACAAATAATTATAATTAAACGTGAAAGAACGGGGGGTTTTTTTTTTTGAACATGAAATGAAAATTTATGAAAATAGAAATTTGTTTTTTTTTTAAAAGAGTGCTGAAAGCAATAATGAAGAAAAATAATATTTGTTCTCAATACTTTTGTTGTGATGTAGGTGCCGGGTATGCTAGATAAGAATTGCTTGAGAAATAAGGTTCGGTGATTTCAACGGTACGTTCACATCTTTTGCCAAGCGTGCCCACTTTGCATTTGCATTCGATTTCTTCGTGACCAGTTATGCATTCTCCAAGTCCACATATACCTAAACAAGGAATGTAAAAATATTTGTTTATATTTCAATAGTACATGCTTTTTTTAGATTTCAAATATTTTTATAATAAAAGCTTACCTGGCGTACACACTTCACGGGTCTTTTCACAATATTCACCACTGTGGCCTGGTTGGCATATACAAGAGTATCCTTCGTTACTTTGAGCCTCTTGACAAATACCTTGGTTCAAACACTGATTGTTGGAACACACATCACACGTGCCTAAGTTATTTTTGTCCACCGAGTCCTTCATCAAGTTGTAAGTTCGACTGTCCGTTTTGAAAATGCTAACGCAACCTGAAAAATTCCGTTTTCGAATCGTACAATATCACGCGTGTACGCATTTATTATGCGTAGAGAATGTTTTCCGGTGTCGCACTCACCAACCAATCCGGATCGGAAACCGACATCTTTGTGTATTGTTCCAAAGTCAGGCACTCCACCGATGTACAGGAGCTGAGCCAGATCCATTCCTTGGAACGTACCCGGGCTAACGCCTTGATATGGGCCCTGTTCGTCGATATACATGGTACCGTGTTTCTTTGTTCTTTCCAGTCTAGCGGTGTGCCATTCGTTTAATGTTACGGGTTCGGACGCCTTGATGATAGCAGCCCCGGAGCCAACGTCAAAACGGAACTCGGGATATCCATTATTCAATCCAAACGAGAAGAAATCGCCGGAGCCACCGTATTTCTGACCGTTGTACAAGATCAAACCTAAGTCAGATGTTGAACGTAAGTGGAAAAATAAAAACCCATTTACGCGAAATTTCGCGTGGTATTAGAATGTCGCCGTACCGTCGCCCATTTCGGGTTTGAAATGAATTTCGATTTTAAATTCCAAATAAGTGTTGAGAAGCGTCGGGAACGCCAAGTAGCTGTTTGTGCCACTGAATGAAGGTACGATTCCGGTGACGGCAAGTACTGTTGGAATGTCTATTCTCATCATTTCATTTGAAGCCGTGCACAAGTATAGACCAGCGCTTTTTTCAGTGATATTGTACAGCGTTAAGTTTCTCTAAAAAAACACAATGTTTGGAATTGATCGACGGGGGAAAAAAACGTCGATACATGCATTTTGTCCATTTACAGGACGATATATCTTATATGCTTTTGATTTTAATGTAGCTTACACGATCGTAGATGGGTTCCATTTGCGGCCCAAACTTGGCCCATGAATATTCGACTGGCGGTGATAAGTCGGTGTTGCACTCAATCACAATGGATTTCCCGTAAGGCGCGTATTTGGAACTCACTGAGGGGAAAGCGGCATCGGACGGGGTCGCTACACAAACGGAACATATTATTGTCACGAGAATGAAACGTATGCAGTGAAACGTTACGGAACACTTACAGAAATTACATTTGGAAAATCGATTTCAAGAAGCAGCAATAATGTGAATAAACATTTGAATAGTTTCAAAAGCAAAGATTTTTTTTTTTAAAAATAATAACTTACGCGTAACGGTCAACTCGTAGTCTTCGGTGATGATGTTGTTGTTTTTGTCGCGCTTCGTACACCTGTAAGTGCCACTGTTTTCCGGTTTCACGTCGTTAAACCTGCAAACCATTAATCAGCCCGATGTTGTCAACAATTTCTCGGAGTAATTATTATTTGAAATAACGCACTTGATTCTAGACCCTTGGTTTTCAACATTGTTTGCCATGTCATCGTTTACTTTACCCCACGAAAGTTCACTATATTCGTTGGAGTTATCGCTGGTCCAGATACATTCGAGCTCAAACGTGTCACCGATGTAAACCGTCCCTTGGCTGGGCTTAATGTACAGACCAGAGTTCCGACCTTCACAAATCACGCACACATGTTACTCGTTGAGCGGATAAAAAATATTAATATGCAATACTATTTACGCGAGATGAATATGAATCAATGTCATATCATGATTTTTACCTGGGCTCAGTTGTGACCGGAATCTATAATGAATTATAGTAGTATGCGTTTAGTGCTTTCTTGATAGATTTAATGTTAAACCGAAAATTATTAAAATAGCGTATGGTAAACGTCGAGCGTGGATATAAGTTAGTTTATTGGCTGTGCGATATATGTTTATAAATTAGTATAAATTTTGAAATTTTGATTTTTTTTTTTTTATTTTTTTTTTTTATGTGATCAAGAAAGCAAAATGCAGTGTATATACATATTTATATAAATATATAAAAAAAAGAACATGGGGAACAAACCAATTCTATTTTTTTTCTGTGAACACGACTTTTCTTCGTCCGACTTGTCGTAACAGTCCGCTATCCCATCGCAGTACTGTGTCATATAAATGCATCTCCCGTCGTTACAGCGGAACTCATCATTCAGACAAGATGCTGGAGATTTGTTAATATAGACAACCACCGTCACCAAAAGCGAAAACCACAATAGAAGTTGACAAAATCGTGCAAGAAGTAATGAAATCATAATATTAAAACTAAAAATTAGCTAAAAATAAATAGGTGCAATATATAAAAATAATAATTAAAATACAATACGTTGTCGAAGAAAACATAAATAATAATAATTGTGCAGGTGTTACTAAGTTGATACAAGTATTCCAACTAACGAACAAAGATAGATGTTTCATTGATTGTTTTTGTTTAAATGTTCTACCCAGCACGTGTATAATAAAGCGTAAGTGTTTTAAAGTAATACTTGTGAAGCAGACAAACATAGTACAAACTACATAGTGTACATGACGTTCTTGTTTAAACTTAGTACATATAAACTTGATGCAGTACAGACATTTCAACAGACAATCGCACTCTATACGTAATTATCAACAACGAAACACCATGATAATTTCGTTGGTATTGCAGTGTATAACAGACATACTAGAATACTAAGACAGTTAAAATTACGCTCGGACACACACAAACCGTGGCAATCTGGCAAGATCAACGGGTCGGCCATCGGATTTGGGACCTTTAAATTATTAGCCTTCAGTAAACCCGAGCTAGTGAATTTATGTTTTCTCTTCACACGATGCTACACTTTTAGCTTAAAATGTATTAGATAAAATATACATGTTGCTCGCAAGTGAGCTATGAAACGTATACCACAAGTGACGATATGAAAATGAAAAATCATGATAAATAATAATTAAATGTGAACGAGAGCATGATAAAAATTTTAAAGGAGTAGATAATTTCAATATGATTGAATGCGTTAAGCTGGTCATTTGTACCTATGTCGATTTTTATCAACTGGCTGTCAGGAAGGTTTAAAGGGTAGAACACGATGCGTACGTTTGTCCTTTTTGGCAACACAATTGCGTAAGTTTGTAGATGGGTAACAAAAAGGTGGGTAAGAAAAATAAATAAACACGATTGCGTATGAAATTGTATGCAACGTTGTCAAATTTACTGATTTTACCGTATTATGCCTAATAAATATATAAATATAGAATACATATACTAACTACATATACTGTTCTACAAAAGTTCACAAGAAAATAATAAATGAAATGAGAATAACTAAATAAAAGAAAAGTAATTAATAAATAAATAACATCGGCAGTTTTTATTTGAATCGAATTATTGTTAAAAAATTATTTGAAAATGCTTAAATTTGGATTCCTTAACATCTATAACCTACTACTTTTACTGAAATTCGGAAAATACTGCATAATATAACGGAAATAACGAAATTTTGTTATATCTGATATATTTGATATCATTAACAATAAACATAGGTAATAAAAGCAATAAAACTCTAAGTATTTATTAACTTTTTTAAGTTTTTAAAGTTCTTATAGGCACGTGGTACATACCAATACCGGTATAAAAATTGGCATCAACGTTTAAAACTTCGTACGCAATCGTGCACCGCCGATAACGAAAGTACGCAATCATATTTTACCCGGTTAAAATGTGATTGTAATAAAACGATAAAGTATAAGAACATAATTTTTCTCTGAACATTTTATATTAAAATCGAATGAAAAGTTATAAAATATTTTGGAACTATTAAAATGTACTAATGAAATAAAAATTATGATGAAATAAATTATTTATGAAGGAATATTTTAATTTTGATCATGAACTCTTTTATTTATTTTGTTACCAGATTACCACTGCATATATATTACATAATATAGTATCCACAATTTGATTAGAGAATAATATAGAAATGAATTAAATAAAGAAAGATAGTTAAGCTTAACATTTAATACGTTACATAGTAATGAACATTTTTAAAACTATCGAGTTAAAAGAAAATATTTTGAGTAGTATACAGTAATGTTAAAATAAGACCAAAAGCAATTTATCATGATATTTAATGACTATCAAAAAAAACCCAATTTTACTCAGAGTTTGTTTTAAAAACTTTTACGAGTGTCTTTGTAATAGAAGAATAATCAACATCCCTATGTTCTAATAAACTTATATTACCCTCTCCACATGTCAATATATTTTTAGATGAATTGTTACTTCGGTTTCAGAAATGTATACATTTGCTTGTACATAGTAAAATAAATAGAAAACCTGTAGAACCGAAAAATCTGTTGTGAAGTTAGACTTTTGAACATTATTTTGTCGTTAAATTTTAAATAATAAGGGTGAAAAATCAGTACCGCTAGAATTTTTTTTAACTTATAATACACGTAGAACAACAGTAAACTTGTAATGTGAACAGGTGAAGTGAACCAGTTATCGAACGAGCAAAGCGTGTAAAGTGGAGTTTTACTTGCGAAGAAGTCAGAAGGCACTGCCCCTTAGTGGCGTGTATAAGTATAATAGAAACTATATTTTAACCAACCACCACCTAGTTATGCTCTACATTACCAAAATAATAATTATAAGTAGATGAGTACACATGCTCTACATGTCCATAAATACTTGTAATTTATTTTTTTTATTATTATATAATAAACTAAATATGATAAATAATAGTAAAAAATAATAACGATAAGAATTAAAACGTTGTTAACATCTGTGACTTACGGAGAACATTGAGATCTATGTGGGCGGTAGTTGAGCCGTAAGGACTATCAACTGTACACGAGTAACGGTCAGTGTCATTCATATGCACGTTTCGTAAACTTAGTACGCTTCCACTTATTCGACTATCACTAGGAAGAGGTGATCGGTAACGGCTCCATTTTACTGTGTATGGCTATTAAAATAATTGTAATTAATTTATACATATTTAATTATACACAGTCAATAGTTGCGACAGTATAAGTGTTGCTTACTTCATTTGACCTTAGAAGTATACACCGGAGAACAGCATTCCCGCCTTCAAATACTTCTTGATTAGGATCAACAGCTCTAATCATTGGAGCTGGACGATCTCGTACGTTATCTAAATCATTATTTTTTTAATTTTTTTTTATTTATAGCTACTAGTATAAAATTATGATAGCTCAATGATTACAAAAAAAAAAAAAAATCATAAATTAAATATAATATTTTCAGGTCTTATAATCAATTTATAATTACTTAAATTTTTAAAGTTGAATAAATTAGTTTTAAATTTTTCTCCTTATGTTCCATGTTATTTTAATAATATTTTATTCCGATATAAAAGTATCGTAGAAATTTTAATTTCTATTAAAGGTTGTTTGTGTTTGGTATATCAAGTAACTGATATTTTATAACTCAACGTTTGGTTGTATAGTCTTACGTTTGGAATAGTAAAAATGATTGCCTTTACAGTTGAACTAATTTAAATCTTACCAATGACCATGACTTCGGCAACGGATTCGGCATCTCCAACATTGTTGACAGCTTTACATAAATATCTACCCTCGTCTTGTTCAGTGATACCATTAAACTGCAAATGTAAGTAAATAAGAATAAAAATTAATTTTATCAGTTTCATGAAAATTTAAAATAAAAAAAACTTAAATAAAATGTACGTACTCTTAATAGTCCGCCGTTTATCTGTACAGTAGGTGATAATGATCGGGTTGTTATTTTTGACCAGGTGATTGTAATAGGTTGATCACCATCTGCGGTACACGTAATTTGAGCGTTGTCGCCTCGTCTCACTACTTGTCGCGTGGGGTTTAATGTTATTCTCGGAGGTTCTGAAAATGGTAGATTATCGTTATTTGATATTTAAACACAAAGAAAATTATAATATTGTTTTAAAGTAAAATTTTTTTTTTTTTGTTACCTCCGATTGAACATAGCTGATTTTTTTCTGATAGCGTGTTAATAATTAATGTATTATTATCTCAATGTAAATGAACCATTAGACAAATCAGATGGTTAGATTATTATGTATGTAATATAAACTTACCAACTACTATTAACATGATAGGTCGACTAAATACTTCGACTGAATTACGGTCAATGCCTATACAATTGTACACGCCCTGATCTTCTTTTTGGACATTTCTTAGAATTAACATGTTGTCGTGGATATCGTGTTCTTCCGATATCGGGGCTCTGTTGCCTCTCACCCATGTTATGGAAATGTGATCTCTAGCAGCCATCGGTCCTGTATTAATTAAACAAGTTCGTGTATTAAATAGTTTAAGTCATTGGGTTTTTATTTGTTATACATACCGGCATTGCAAGTGAGAATTGCTTTGGACCCAACTGTGTTCACCAAATCTTCATTTTTCGGAATCAGTTCAGCGCTCTCGTAATTTCCTGATATGTCTCCTCGGAACGGTCCGGTTGTTTTGTTTTCCTCTTCGTTCTTATGTTCTATAAATTCTCCACCCGATATTTCATTCACGTCTTCAGACACGACTAGTTGTACCCGATCTTCTGCGGGACCTGCGGAATTTTGCGCTACGCAAGAATAAGTGCCAGTATCTGACAATTGAGCACTATCTATTATATATTCTGCTACATTAGAAGAATCTACGCGACTGAACGATTCTACACTGAAATACGAATTTAAATTATAAAAAAAAGGAATTCTTGAATCAAAATTAAATCAATCATACTTTGAGTAAGGTGTGTAACCCCGTGTAAGTTTAGACCAAGAAACAGTAGGTGATGGGTTTCCAGTAGCTTGACAGTTAAGTTTCACTTGTGTTCCGGGCAAGACCGTTAAAACACCAGATGGTCTTAATCTTATAACAGGAACTGATTGTACTTCCAAGACGGCTATAGCTGATGTCATGCCAGCACTGTTCCTAGCTTCACAAACATATTCTCCCGCACTGGCCGCTTGCATGTTATTAATCCTAAATTAAAATTAATTTGAAGAGTTAGGTATAAATATAATGTATATTTTAATGTATATTTAACACATACTTGATTACTCCGGGTGGAATCTCTTCAATTTGGCTCGGTAGACTTTCACCATTGCGCCTGGTCCACTTGATAACAGGAGAAGGGATTCCTCCGGTTACTCGGCATTGGAACAATACGCTACCTCCAATAGTGACAACTTGTCTAGATTGTGGGTATAGCTCGATGGTCGGAGCTTCCCGACCTATAATACACAATTTATATAAATATTTAACATATTACTGTTTTTAATGAGTACATACGTTCAATATCAATAATGGCCGATGATTGTCCTGATCCACCTTCGTTAGTAGCTTTACAATAATAAATACCGCGGTCTTTAACTTGAGCTGATGGAATGCGGAGGATAGATCCAGTTATCTGAAAAAATAAAGAAAACGTGAGTTATTATTTAAAAGTAAAAAAAAAAAATGTTATTACATTATGCAATGGCTATTGGGAATATAAACGAGTAAAAACTAAAAGTAATTTGTTCGCGAAAGAATATTGCTCTCAAATCTATAATTCACGGTTCGTTTATTATAGAACACTATTTAATAAATAGTATTAAATCAAACAAAGCACAAAAGTAAACTCTCATTTTTACCTGAACATTTGACGTAAAATTATCATTGGCTTTAAACCATTGTACTTGTAGATTTGGATCGGTAGTCGATATACATCGGAGTTCAGCAGAGGTACCTTGAGGCACTGTTTGTCTGTCTGGTTCAATACGTAATATTGGCGCATTTCTAAGTCGAAAAAAATAATTTTTTGCAATTTTATCTATAGATATTAAATTTAATACTAATATATTACCTTCTTTGGATAATATTAATTGGTACTTCTACTTCAGATTCAATAGCATTAGATCTTAATGAAAACGCTGAACAAACGTACACACCAGAGTCGGAAGGTTTAACACGGTTGAGAGTCAAGAGCCCACCACTTTGTAAAGAACCATAAGGCAAAGGTTGATTTCCTATTTTGGACCATTTTAATTCATATTGGGACTCATCTGAAATTATACACTGGAGA
Source organism: Sipha flava (assembly GCF_003268045.1). Taxonomy (NCBI): domain Eukaryota; kingdom Metazoa; phylum Arthropoda; class Insecta; order Hemiptera; family Aphididae; genus Sipha; species Sipha flava. The sequence goes on from NW_020273058.1 coordinate 577,895, forward strand.
CGAACTAAGTCTCCCGGTCCAGAGTATTGTGGTGGATCGACTGTTATCCTTATTAAATCGTTTGATCCGTTTATGTTTGGAGTGGCTGTTTTAATAAAACAGAATGTTCAGTGGATATAATAAAAATAAATATGATATTAGTTAATTTACGTTTAATGTAAATTGTAACTTTCTGAGAATCGGTTTCTCCGTTTTTATTTGTCGCTCTGCAGAAATAACTTCCTTGGTCAGATTGCCTTACAGCTGGTATACGGAACACACCATCTTCCGATGAATACTAAATTTTAAATCCAAATTTAATTGATTATTTCAGTTATGTGTAGTTAAAATTAACTTGACCACTTACAGATGGATTGAATTGTTGTTCTAGTCCTCTGTACCATTCTAGTGTGGGTGAGCCAGGAGATTGACAAACAAATTCAGCAGGTTCTCCAACAAAAAGTTCCAGGAATTTAGGTTTGACTAATACTTTTGGCTTGACTACACTTCCTAATTATTAAAATAAAGTTTATATGTTTCATAAATAATTAACAACATTTTTTTTTAAAAAAATTTAACAAATTTTTCGTATTTTCAAATATTTATCTACTAATCTATTTTTACCAATAATTTTTATATCCTGACGAAATTCTAATTTGAGAGCATGGAATAAAAAAAATATAAGTTTATTTATCATTATATCATTATAATTAACTAATTTAATTCGTTAATACCTCCAACGGCCAGTGTTTTCTTTTCACTGATTACGGAATAACCATCCGAAGCAGTGCACACATACACTCCAGAATCTGATACGTCAACATTTGTAAATAGTAAGTATCCTTTTCCGTTGTCAATCACTCTATTAATTGGTAAATCTCCATCTTCTTTTGTCCATTTCAACTTTACAACCTAGACAATTATTCAAAAATTAATGGTACCTATATATTATTTTCTGTCGTGCTGTTGAAAATTAAAATCTTAATTACTTGATTGCGTCTAGATCTGGCATCACATCTAAATCTGACGGTATTACCGATTTCTACTATCTCGATTGATGGGTCTGAAATGGTGATATAAATTTCTGGCTGAGGTAGTGGCGGTCTTTTGGTTGTAACAGTTTGATCTGATATTGAAAGAATAAGTTACATGATTAATAATTTAATTAATAATTGTTTTAAGGAAAATTGAAGAAATTGTTTTGTATTTATTATTTAATATTCATACCGGCTATTCTCAGTGTTTTTCTGTCATTGAATGATGAATAACCGTCATTTGCTGTGCAAATATATACTCCACTATCTGCAGGTTCTATATTCGTTATATACAAGTCGCCTGACCCATTATCTTGCGCACGGTTAGAAGGTAAATACCCATCTTCTTTAGACCATGATATTCTTATTCTCTATAAATCGAATGAATAAAAAAAGTTTTCTTTGCGAATTATGTACAATAAAATATGTTTTACTTGTGTGCGACGGGAATAGGCAGTACAGTGCAATGTCACTGTACTACCGATTTCAACGATTTCAATTTTTGGTTCAGATATTTGTATGAAAATTTCTGGTTGCGGAAGTGGTGGTGGTCTGCTGGTTGTTGTGACTACCAGTGAATCGTTCTCTAAAATTAAAATATTATAGATATGTTATTTAATATTATAATTTGCAATTTTAAATAGATTCCCGAAAAGTTCTGAAGAATTATTGAAAACATAAATATAACAAACAGTATAAGTACTTTTTATTATTATTATTAATCCATTGATTTTCTAATAGTGAAGTACAATAAATAGTTATCACAAAGGTTAGTACAAGTAATTTTAGTAATAGAGTAATTTTAATGTTCTAAATAAATAAAATAATCTATGTTTACTTGAGAATTTTATTTATTGTTACAAAAATGTTTTGATAGTTATAGATCTATAAATAGTTTATATTTAAAACATATGAGTTTGTTAAATATGTTAAGTTTTAAGTGTAAAATATGTCAAATAGAAACGTAAATTTATATAACTTATTACAACTATTTTCATATAAATATTTGTTTCATAAATTTCCCTGAAAGTGATACTACATAGATACAGAGATACTACATTAAGGATATATATTAAAACGGTTACAACGAATATTTAGTTATTTATAAGAACATATAAAATTATTTAATATATTTGAACTAATTTCAAGAGGTTATATAGTCCAAAAATTATTTAGTATTACAAAGTAAATAATACTGTATCAAATTTAAATAATACTCGAAGAAATTTTATAATTTGATATTTGTTTCATATTATAGAAGTGATAATTTTCAATGTATTATCAATATTCTGATAACTGAAAAGTTATCCAAAAAGAATACAACCAAAGCTTAATATTAATGAAAAACAACAATTGTGTTTTTTTAAATAAGTTACAGGTACTTTGAAGATCCCAAATGTTTGAGCCACTAATAATATTTTTGTCTGTAGCACCTGATATTATTACTGCGGAAATCAGTCCGAGTAGGTATCGATCTTTATTGTATAAACTACATTCAACTGTTGATAAGCCATTTCTAATTCGCACCATAAGTACGCGTTCGCCACCTCCCTCGATATTTTTAATCGACACATATTGACTATCGGTATCATTGTACACCATCGAATCACCGTAACGTACATGCATTTCCATATCCATTGGTATGGTGCTAGTAAAATTGCACGTGAAATTTACAATGGTCCCTACAGGTTTAACTATAGTGTCGGTAGGAGTCAGTCTTAATGCAGTTACCGATGACGGTAATTTAGTCGAATCTAACAAACTTAAATTACTCGCTGAAATAAAATACAAGTTTTGTAGACACGTGTTAAGTGATTTGGTTATTTTTTTTGTTCTGTAATCAAATTGTTGATAAATTGTTATACCTAATTAATTTGTATTAAAATTGTTGGTTTACCTAAGATGTTGCACGATGCGCCTGTGTATCCGTGGTTACAGTTACACGTGACTCTTGAATCTGAACCTAAAGAGCAGCTTTCTTCATTGGAATTACATGGACATCTAATGCACTTATCATCTGCGTCCTTGTAATATCCGACACTGCACGTCTAAAAAATAAAATGATTTACTCGTTGAAAACAGTTATCTGTAATCAAGAATAATATAAACGACCACGAAACTTACTTCACACGATGTTCCTCTATATCCAGCAGGACATCTGCATACTTCGACGTTGACCGACCGTTCACCACCTGTATCCGTTTCAATAGCTGTGTCTAAACTTACGTCACTAAGATATGTTCTATTAGTTTGAGAAGCGTGTATTGCACGAATTAAGATGGCTTCGATGGACGAAAGAACTTTCATGAATTCAGCTCTTGATGCCGGTTGTGGTCCCGATGAAATCAATCGACGCCAACCTTTCTCTACTAGATGAGCATTTAGTAGCTAAGAAAAAAAAAAAGGAAAAACAAAATTACATATGAAGCATTTAGATAAAATAAGAAGCAAACATTTACCGTTGGCTCGTCCGGCCGAATTTTTTTATCGTTTGATTTAAACAACCATATTCCATTTCCTACAAGTATTATATCTGTGTCGTCGCGTATTATAGATCCTGGCAGTGAAGTGTAGCGTTGAGTCCAATTGAGGTAACCTCCATAGGATGTAATCTAAATTTAACATAGAATGATATTGTTTAAATTAGTACAAAGTGATAAATTCTCTTTCAAATACATATAATATTAATAATACTGAACCTTATTTCCGGTAAATGAAGATGGTAATGACCAGAACAATTGTTCACCACGATTTGGAGTGTAATCGTATCCAATTTCGTTTTTAGACACATCAGTTGAAAAGCCTGATTTAATAGACCGGGTTCTGGTTCTGAAGAAAAAAAAATAGTTATAATTTCTACATTTTTCATCTAAATAAATATATCAAACCTATCAGTTAAAATAAAACCGTGATTTGGTCCAAATAATTGCATTGGAATTTGAGTAATAAATAAATTTGACGAATAACAGTTTTGAGAAACTCCGGAACAGAAACATTCTAGACATCCTTCTACAAGATTTTCTGATAAGCCATATGTGCCTCGTCTACAACGATCACAACGTGGTCCTTCTACATTGGTCTAAACATTTTGGTTAATTATAATTATGTAATTAATTATTATTTGTATTGGTTTTTTTTTTACCTTGCAAATACAATTATTATCTCGACAAGGTAATAAAGTGCCTCTCGAGTCGCAATCGCAGACTGGTGTCAATTCACTGGCTACGCATGGTTCACCTCTTTCTGGATTTCCTATATATCCAGGCAAACATTCGTTACATTCTTCTCCCGTAGTGTGATTTTGACAGTTCTATGAATTCAGAATAAATAAATTACAAACAGTTATAGTATTAACCTATTTTCTCCAGTTAGGTAAAAATTTACTCACGATACAAGTTCCAGTTTCAGGATCACAATGATTTGAATGACCATTACAAGTGCATGGCTCGCATATTCCTAAATATAAGCCAATACCGTCATGTCTAGTATATCCAACAGCACAATCTTCACACGATAGACCGACGTATCCGTCTGGGCATGAGCATTCTTCTACTTCGACGGCTCTATTTTGGCCAGTGTTAGACAAATCGGCAACATCGAGTGAAACCGACTGTATCCTGTGATTGTATTAACCATTCAATAATTAGTTACCGCTATAATTTTAACCTCCGTGATATTACGTACGCTACTTCTTTTGTTCCAGTCGTGTAAGTCGCTTTAATTAATATGGAGTTCAAACCAGCCAAAGCCATTAATAGATGTTCACGAGTTGCGACTTGACCATCGGGTCGTTGCCAGTATTGTTCTAATATTTTCACTGAAATGGTTTTTAAAGTATTGGGTTCTACGTTTTCACGACTATAATGTAATAATCTGATTTTGTTGTCCTAAAACGATCACACAATATATATGAACAAATGTACAAGTACAGTGATTTAAAAATATTTTATTCTTACACTAATCAGTTCAATATCTGGAGCACTATTTCTGGAAGATTGGCCACCTGGTACAGGAACATGTCTCAATGTATAACTCAATGAGCCTCCGTATGAAGTTATTTTGTTACCGAGGAAACGTGGAGGCAATTTCCAATAATATACCTAATAATAGAAAATAATGTGAATTTGTTTAATACAGAAATGTAAAATGGTCATTTATACATCTTGACTGCCTGGTGGGAAGTCTGAATAAATTAGTTCTCTGCTATTAGGATCCACGTTTACGTTTGGCACTGGAGTAATATCTCTGCGCAAAACTAGTTTGATATCTTGGCTGGTTCTTGCAAATGTTGTGAAGACCTAGAAATAATAAATTTGAGTACACTCCTTACACATCTTACAACCCAAAAGGAATGTTTACTTGTTGTCTGTAAAGCCTAGAACTGGAACACTGATTGGTGATACCCATACAAAAACAGCTAGTGCAACCAAATTGATTGTCTGCAGCTAAGTTAAATGTGTTAGCCTTACATTGATTACACAAATCGCCAGTTGTATAATCCTAATAAAAGTTAATGAAAAACCATAAATTTTTACTATTTCTTTTTTTATTACTAAGAGTATTGAATAAGAAAAGCGTTTTATTGAAGGTGATATGAAATAAGCTTACCACAAGTGTCAATATTTAAGAGAGCATTAGCAAAAATAATGTAATAAGATTAATAATTATTCAGAAAACAATAAAAATTATTGAGACTTACCTTACAAATACATTTTTTAGTATTCTCATCGGGATATGGAGATAAGGAACCCGTCTCATCACATATACCTGAAATTAAATACTGTAAACATTCTCACTTAAAAACAGTATTAATTTTTGCATACCTCTTTTACAATAGCCTCCCGGCTGTAAAGGATTTCCTGTATACCCTGAGGCACATTTTTCACAACTTCGTCCAACATATCCGTCGTAACAGTTACATGTTGGTAATCCGTCAGTGTCTAAATAACAGCTTCTACCAAATCTATAAGATATAATGATGAAATATAGTATTATTATTTAAAAACAAAAAAAATTGCGATTTACTGATTGCCAGATGATGTCAAGGGACAAGGACAATGTTTGCATGGAATTCCTCTCGATGGATCTCCATACATTCCAGTTGGACAGATTTCTAATACTTCTTTATAACATTGTCCTAGCCAAGAGCCTTGTTGTCTGCGTATATATCCAGGAGCACAGCTCTTTAACAGTTAAATATAATATAAAAACGTGAGGGCGCTAAATATAGTAGTTTGAGTAAAAAATGTACTTCGATACTTTTATTATTTAACGTTTATTTATAAATTTAGTTTTGTTAGTAAAATAAAATGTATATTTACTTCACACGATAAGCCACTATAACCTGGTGGACATTGACATTCTTCTACATAAGGTGTGTGCTCCCCGTTCGCATTATTTGATGTTTGTGCAGAATCCATCTTTATATTGTTTATATTTATTTCTGATTGTTCATTCAAATATTGACCCCTAAAAAAAAAACAAAAAAATAAATAAATAAATATATATATATATATATATATATATATATATATTAATGAGATAGTTACCTGATTAAAATGTTTTCTACGTTAGATAATACCATCATTACTTCTTCCCTGGTAGCCAGTTTATTTGAAGAACTTGAACCTGTGTTTTCTTTTTGCCAAACATCGGCAAATAATCTAGCTGAAACAACTGTGTCAGAGTTTGCTGGTATTTCAGGAGCAAAGTACATAAGTTTAACGCCATTTCCCTAATAAAAATTTGATGTGCCATTATTTAATTAATTGTATAAATTATAAATAAAATTTCTTACGATCAAAATAATGTCTGGTGTGAATAAAATTGGTTCTCCAAATCCCTCGTGTCTAACTGTGTATTTTATATATCCACCATAAGATTTAAGTTGATTGCCTAAGTAGCTTTCTGGGAATTTAAAGTAAGGGAAATTAGAATCAGACGCCTGTGAATTGTTTCTGGGTGTAAACATTTGCAACGCTTCGTTGATGACCACTGGGTAAGTAGTTGAACTTGCCGATTTTATCATAGGTCTTAATGAAGAAGGTTCAATGTATACACTGGTTAATCTGAGTTCATCCAACGAAGGTTTATTCTAGAAGTAATAATATATAACTGATTAAATTGATCTGTATTTGATTTTAAAATATCGTATTATACCTGTGTCTTGTACAGATTGGAACTTCTACAAGCACTTGAGATTCCGAAACAGAAACAATTGATGCATTCATTCTGAGACCTAGCTACATCATTGAAAGTTCCTCGAGGGCATGAGGTCGGTGGTGGTGTACTTGTACGTTTTATTTCTAATATTGTGTCTGGAACTGCTATTTCAGATCCATGTATATTAATACCTTCACAACTGTATGCACCTTTATCGGATTCCTAAAATGCATCAAATATGTCAATATATATATATATATATATATATATATATATATTAAATAAATAAATAGTCATATGGTTATAATCAAGATACCTGAACGTCGGGACACGTGAGAGTACCAAGTCCATCAACGCTTTTCATTTCACATTTTGTTGGTACGTGGCCCCAATTGAATCGCCATGATATCTCTGGGGTTGGTACACCAACAGCTCTACATGTTGTTACAAATGTTGATCCAATTTCAAGTGTTATCAATGGTGGTGGTGTGGTTTGGAATTGCACAGGAACTAAAATGTCGTAGTTATAAATGTAGTTATCAATTTAAAAAAGTTATATAAACATAATTTTACTTACGACAGCCGAATTCATCACTACCATCCGAACAATCACTTTGAGAATCGCACTGGAATGATTTCGGAACACACTCTTTGTTTCGGCATTCAAATTCGCTGGTTAGACACCGACTGCCTGTAAATTAGTAATGAACTAAAGTGAAAACTGGTCAAATATACATGATATATTCTATTGATGAATTTACGTGCTATTCTGATAATATATGCATAAATTACATACATATTATAATTATTGTACATATATATATATATATAAAATGAATAAGTCAAATATTGTGGCATTTTTTATACGTACCCGGTGGTGTTGGTTCACAGTTTTGTTCGTCAAAATTGTCTCCGCAGTCATCTTGACCATCGCACTTCCACGTTTTAAGTATACACTTTTTGTTACTACAACGGAACTCATTAGGTTGACAACCAAACATATCTAAGTATTAAAGTAGATAGATTTGTTATAAGTTATATGTCATAAGTATTAAAGTAGTTATATTATCTAAACGTATTCATTTCAAGTGAAAGAAAGTTTAAACATACTGCAGCGGGTTTCATCGGATCCATCTGAACAATCTATTTGGCCATCACAAACTTTTGATTTTGGTATACATTGTTTGTTTGAGCACGTAGCTTCATTGTAACCACATGCATCTGGTGGGCGAACTGTTACATCAATCCCTGAAATATTTATATTATTATTAAAATAAACAAATGTGTTCGCATTCAATTATTATATGAAAGATTAAATAGTTTTTTCAGTACCTAATGAATATTTTAAGTACTTAAATTAGTATTTACTTACATGACGATCAAATAAAATTGTCAGCAAATAAAATAAATGAGTTTTATAATTAATACGTACTATAAGTACATTGATGTTTTTTAGAACAGCCACTCTATTTACGTACCTGAATATTTATTGAAATTAAAATGTCTAGTCTTAGGAAAACCAAGTTTCCATTTATTATTTATGTTGGGAATAATATGTTTGTTTTTCCGTGCAGCTTGTATTTTGTACATTTTTTATTTTAATTTTTTATTTTAAATTTATTATTTCTAACTGTTAAGACTCTACTTACATGGTTCTACTTTTAGATACACAGAAACACGAGATCCAGGGTCTGAAGCTGAAAATCCTATAGCTTCGCACACGTATGTGCCAGTATGTTCAACCTGTTTAATGTTGTGTTGGATATATTAGATTTCAGGGGCAATTCATTGATAAAACTTAGACTTACCTTGATGTTCGGCATTTCTAGTCGGCCAGCAATATCTCTAGATCCAGGAGGTAAATACAATCCGTTGGCTCGAGACCATCTGACCGGTGCTCTTAAAGGACCTTCGTCTCGACATTGAAAAACTACTTCCCTATCTATTTAACGAATAGAAAATAACACAATATTTTAACACAAGACATAAATCCGTTGAAATAAACTACCCAAAGCAAAATTCGATATGCTAATTACATGCATAATTAATTGAATACATTGTAATGATGAATATTAACTATAAAAATACTTCATAAATAAATAAGATAATGTATAATTTATGATTTGATTTTACAAAAATTGTTTGCGAACAATCACACTGATATTATCTTCAATATACGAGTACTTGCATAAATGATACTTCTTATGATTTATTAAATATGTGATATAAAAAAATTAAATATTTAATCGTTTTTTAGTGATTCTAAAATAATTATTTTTATATTTAAATTTCCATAAATTGAAATATTCACACAACACAAATTAAGAAAAATATATGCATGGAATTACTATTATGCTGATTACATGCAGAATTAATTGAATACATTGTAATGATGAATAGTATTAGCTATAAAAAAAACTTCATAAATAGAATAAGATAATGTATAATTTATGATTTGATTTTATAAAAATTGTTTGCGAATAATTACACTGATATTATCTTCAGTGTATGAGTACTTACATAAATGATACTTCTTATGATTTATTAAATAAGTGATGTATAAAAATTAAATATTTAATCGTTATTTAGTCATTCTAAAATATTTATTTTTTTATATTTCAAGATCCATAAGTTGAAATATTCACACAACACAAATTAAGAAAAATACATGCATGGAAATACTATTTAAATTCCGATTAAAATATAAATATATTAAACTAATTAATTAATACATACATTAGTCTTTAAAAAAATATCATGCGATCGTACTTAAAACAATACTTATTTATTTGTAAAAAATAAATGTATTACAGAGTTGAGAGTTCCTAAATACATATTCTTATGACGCGAATGATTGTCATGCAGTAAAAATGATTAAATGATTTAGAAAATCAACATCTGTTCGATTTTATATGAATTAACCATATAATTCCCAGTGCATGCATGATATTCAGCACAGTATGTATACGTAAAGATTCATAAATCAAACACCCGAAAATGTCCAATGAATATGGTCTTACCTTTAGAGTCTAGCAAGAAGAAATCAGAAATAGAGTGCATATAAGGAAATAAAAAAATGTGCATTAATATTAATTGTAAAATAATTAACATTTAGTTAAATTGTAAAAATAAAGTGAATCATTAATGATTAACAATATTATTCGAGTAAACTTATCTGGGAGATTACAAAATATATTGAATAGCTCTCAGTTACAATACATATATTGATGTTGTAAATTATAGTTAATTTAGAAAACAAATTGGTTTCATATTTTTAATATTATAAAATTTACGAAAGTTAATCAAAATATAGAACGAATTTCTGGTTCATGTTATTTGAAAAATTAGGATTTGTGCAGATGTAGCAGTATAAATGTGTAATGCAGCTGGTTAATAATAAGTAAAAATATTAAATGCATTGCATAAAAAATTCAATATTTTAAATCAATCACAATTTATATTTCTATGGAAGTTTATATCGATTTAATGTATGATATTGTATCACACATTTATTTTAGGATATTAATGTGTTATAAAATATAACAGAACTTACGGATCAGATTATTTTTAAAATAAGAGTATTAACAATAGGTAGGTATATGTTTGAATTAGGCGTACTTAAAATAATATAAATAATATAGCGATAATAAGAGGCAACACTTACTTTCTTTGATAGTTTGTTCGTTTGGATAGGTTTTTAAATTTAAACCTTCCGGAGCTTCATCTAAAAAAAATAATTTTCTTTTGAATAATAAATATTTTAACAAAGTAAACACATTTACTATTTAAATAATATTTCGCATAATTGATTAATTAAATCAAGAAAAAATAAGATAAAGAAGGTTTACATTTTTAATTCAAATGAATTTGAATTAATGAAAAGACGGAATTGCAAAGTTTTTTCTTTTGGTGACGAGAAAACACAAGTACCTAGATGAATAAAAATATGATGACTTCCTAAATATTGTAAAATAAAGTATTTAATTACTGATCACTGATTATTTTGAACCCTAAACTTAATTATGTTTTAAATCAAATGAAAACCTCTGTAAAAATATTTTAAGAACCAATAAATATGAAAAATTTAAAATTTAAAAAATGTAGTGTTAAAATTATATTACTTATTATATACATTACTTAAATCCAAATTAAATTTCAGATACAGTAGTGTATACAAGGGGGGTGTTTGGTAGATATGACACCCCCCTTGAGCCGTATCATATATTACATTATTATAGGAATATAGGTAAATCGATAATACAATATGAAATATAAAATAATGCACAATACGAATTACATATAACAGGTTAACATTATCGCGATTGCGATAATACGTGATGAAAATTATTCGTTTATGTTTTTGTGCAACACAAAACGTTTAATAATAATAGGTATTGTAGCATCGAATACTGATATTCGAATAGTTTATGGTAAAGCTATCCGAATTCGAATATACATTACATCTCTATTACAGACATTTTGTTATTTATATTAATTAATTAAAATAAAAGTTTTAGTTCGTACGAATTATATATAATATTTAATAATTATAATTAACACCCTCCTTCAGAAAATCCTAGCTACGCCACTGTTCAGATATCAATAGTTGGGTGATATTTAAAATCAACAATAGAAAATATAACATGAAAATACAGAATAATTTTTTTAATTTTACAAAACTAGTAATCTTTTTGCTGTCGGTTAAGTTTTGTGAACTCACTGCAATTGTCTTCGTCCGAATAATCTTGGCACTCGTAGTTATTGTTGCATTTCGCCGATTTTGGGACGCACTGCTGACCATTGCGACAGGCGAATTCATTCCAATTGCAGGTCACGAATACAGGCCCAAAATCGCTCTCCTGGCGTTGTGTGGTTGAGGTGGTTATTAGTGGTTGGTTAGTGGTCGTTGTGGTTGGACCTGTGGGATAAACCATTTAAAAATTATCGCACATAATTTTAAAATGGTCGTATGATAGTATTGAAATTCATTATTTCGATGCTGAACCGTAGTCTTCATTTATAAATTAATAACATAAAATATATTATTCATGAGTAATTACGAAACACTTCCACAACTTATTATTTAGTAAAACTGCCGAATCCACCTTGAACCGAAAAAGTGAGGTGGAATTTTCAAGAAAATTCGAAAAGAATCGGTTTAAATTTCTCGAGGTTGTATGCGAGGGGATTAGAATAAAATATACGATGTCAATTTGAATGAATTGAATGGACCGCCAAATGTATTTATATAGCCGAATCGGTTTTGGAATCCAACCCACGTGGCATGTAAACGTGTATACATATAAAACAAACATAGAAAAAAATTAACTCGAAAGCAGCAGTACGAATCTGGGGTTTCTCTAAAAAGTTGTAAAGTTTAATTTAAACCGTGGAAAATCGTATTCATCGTACGTGTTTGTAGATATGAATAATGTACCGGTGTATATTTTCATACCCCCTTTCGAAATGCAAAAAATAATATAAAACTATGTTTTATGAGTTTATTGAAAACTTTTTAGAAACAAATTTAATTTTATTTATTCGCGAAGTTTTATTTAGGTCTATAAAGTAATAACAGCGGACAAAATCCAGAATCCACCATCGTAGTGCACATTGTACTCGAATCGATTCGTAGGTTGTTTCGTACACCGAACATTACATTACCATTAGCATTTAAACAAGAAAGAGAAAACCTTCCCGTTCGTCTGTCAATCGTTGGTTCGATGTACAGCGAGTGGGCAATGCGAAAACGACTGAAAGTTAGCACAAGAGTCCACAAAAAAAAAAAAACAATTAACATTACGGTTGTTGTGCTGCAACAGCATCATCGTACGCGGAGATAAACGATCGGATAGGGGATGGGGTAGTGCGAGGAAATGTCGGCGAACGGATCTGAACGTTCGATCAACGCAACACGCGGGCGGGACGTCGAAATTTTTCAAGAGCCATCCGCCTACGATGATGACATTGTCGCGACGTTACAGCATTAAAACCACGTAAATGCCCTACATCGGCACACGCGTGGGCGCGCGCATAATGTTATTAGTAGTGCCCTGTAAAAGCTCACGTATTGCGATTCCGACCGGGGTGGGGCGGGGGTAGGGGGTCGCGTACTTACCGCAGTCCAATTCGTCACTCTGATCCTGACAGTCGTTAATTCGGTCGCAGCGGTATTCGCTTTTCACGCAGCCGCCGTTGCGGCATTGGAACTCGTTGGGAAAGCACGTCGAAACGGCCGGCGTAGGAGACTCGGGCATCGGCTCAGGCCGGTCGTCCGGGTTCGGGTACGTTGGTGCAAGCCCGGTGCTGTCTACGTGATGATAGTAGCGTAGGTAGGTACACAAAAAGCCACAGAACAGAAATACAACAGTATATCACAAAACTACCCCGAGTACACAGTAGTTAAAGCAAACGAATAAATATAAAAATAAATAAAACAAAATATATAATAAAAAAATGACTAAATGTTGTTGTTAGTTGTTGTTGTTGTTGTTATTATTATTATTATTATTTGTTCAGATGAAAATAAGCGATGCCGTACAAAAAAAAAAAATAAATATAGTACAATAATATTAATTGTTATCATGTGTATATTTTTTGTTATTGTTAATTACGTGATGTATGCAAATGCATTTTGGAAAGTCGAAACTTTGCTGTGTAAACGTTTCGTCGTGATGTGCATTGTTGTGCGTTTAATGTTGACCGTAATACTACAATATTGTATACTATATTAGTACCGAGCGCGCGCGCGAAAAATCGCGGCCACATAATAATTATTATTATTGTTGTCGTCGCTGTCGTATTTGTTGTTGTTGTTCTTGTTACTATTTTGATTATTACCGTTTTTGCAATTTTTCTCGTCCTCTGCGTTCGGACAATCCTTACGGCCGTCACAAGCTTTCGACAAGTTAATGCAAGTCATGTCGGCACACGTGAAATCCGATTGAGGGCAAGGTGCGAATATGGTGTCTACACATCGTAAGCGTGCCACAACAAGATAAGCATTAGAATATTAAGAACGTGAACATTGGAAAACAACAATATCTATTATTATGTATGTACAAGTTATAGGTGTGCGTGCGCGTGTGTGTATATATATGTGTATAATAATGAAAATAGCACACACACATCCACGCACACTCATATAATAACTGAAAGACAGACAGACGGACAAAACTTAGTGAACTCATCTTCATCAATTTTTTTTTCAAAAATATTTGTAGTCTTATACATTTTAAAGGTACGTTGTAGAAAGATTCGGTTTGTTTGTTCAATGTTGTCCTGCGAAGTTACACAGGACAGCATACTACAAATAATAAGATTGACTATGTAACTACCCGAGTTCTCAGTATTATGCAGATCATTGGGTATTGCTTTAATCGCAAGCTGTATCGAGAAATCAGGTTTTTCCATATAATGCCGTTATATCGGCGGAGGAATTTTTACTTGCTTTTTAGTTATCCAATTTGGATAAAAATTATAGAGGAACTACTATACTTCGAAATGAGCGATTCTCTGAACTCAAATAATGACTGATACTAATTGTTCGGTTTTATCGAATACAGGGGAAAAGTGTGGATGCCTAAAATAGTTTATTAGGGCGATCGTCAAACCACTCGATTGATCATTCCTTTAAAAAAATTTTACTTTATTATATTTAATTTATATATGCTATTGAAAATTGCCTATTTGATTTAAAAGTTATATTGCATAACCGGAATAGAAAAATGTATAGATCAATTTTGTACTATACTTTATTGAAAATTAATACAAACAGTTATCATTTATTTCTTTAAGAGTTCATCACATATATTCTCAATTCAAGTTATTACATTTTGTTGAAAATTACATAATAAGAATTTAAAAAATACTATTAAAGTTTGATTATAAATATGTTTAATATTTGATGAGTCATAGTTCACTAGATTTCATCTGAAGGGACAAAACTTAACACAAACAAAGGATCTCATTTGAGATCCTTGTTTGGTGCTAATATTATATACACATAAATATGGTTATTGTAAGTATAAAAGACAAGTATTTTAAGTATTATAATAAACATGGTTATAAGAATAAAAGACAAGAACGTTAAGTATTCACAGTTAAATTTAAAAACACGTTAACATTACGTTACCTAATTTATGAAACACTAATTAATTTTAACGGAATCGGTTAGAACAATCAGCAATGTGTGATAATAATATAATACTAACCAAAATATAATTAGGAAATAAAATGTTTACGTTTAGCTAATTGCATAAAACATTGAAGAGATGAAAGATAGGGTAGGGAAGAAACTACTCGTTTGGAGATCAATGACGATGTTAAAAAAGAAAAATCGTGTAGGTATCGTTTAATTGTATATTGGGTGCTAAGAAATGTTCAAATTGTATTTTAAACCGAATATTATCCATAGACTAATCATATAATCTTGCATGTACGTATGAAATGTCGAAGGTTTTTATTAAAATTTCAGAACACTGTTTCATATAGAATAATGTTTAAAAACAATCATTTTTTTTAGTGTATATATATATATATATATATATATATATATATATACATTGTATATACAATATACAGTCGATTGTTTGAAGAATATAATTTTTGAAATTAAATATGTAAGAGTAAACTAAACATAATAAAATATTTGTGATACTTGTTGAATAATATACCTTATTACCTAAGAAATCTCTGAATTTTAATGAATACGAAAATTCTTAATATCCTTAGAAAACTTTTTAGCGTCAATAATAGTGTACTAAAATTTAAAATACTACTAAGCCTTTTTGCTTATATTTAGTTTATGGTTTATTATTAACTACACCAAACTAAATATAAGTATATGTGTGCTGATGATATGGAGTTTAAGTGCATTTTGTGAAAAGCCAAATAAGTACAATAACATTGCAAGTACATTTTCATGTAGTACATTGTAATACATGAATGTGCAACATGATATTACAACACCAGTGTTATATGTGTATATTTTTAGGAAGCGACCTTAACCGTTAAAATTACATCATTATTTAGGAAATGGTTCGTGTTTTTACTCGAGAACGTCAATTAAATCCAGTAATTGGGCACCCTACACAAAAACATGAATATCAACAATATGTGTATTGTACCTGTGTAGTTCTCTTCAAAGGGTAACTGACAATTATCTTCATCTTCATGGGCGCTACATTCAACTTTTCCGTTACATCTTTTGTCGATGGACAAACACTGACCGTCATGACACCTGAACTCGTCGGGTCCACAATTCACTAAACATCAATGCATAATAATGTGTGAATAAATTTGATTTGTTTTATCCAACTTATCATATTTTTATAAAGTAGTGTAATGTAATAAAGCCCTCGACAAGATTTCAAGCATAACTGCGGCACTGATTAGAATGTAATATTAAACTGTTCAATTACAGCTTACTTATAATGCCGTAAATGCAAAATATTACTATCGAAACGTATTATTTACCGCAATCTTCTTCGTCAGATCCGTCATCGCAATCGACGCGGCTGTCACATTTTTTTCTTATATCTATGCACTGATCTGTGCTTCGGCACGAGTATGAATTAATCGAGTCACATACTCTGTCAGCTGTAAAACAATATAATAAAATATAAATTATTATTATCGGCTCACAAACGTAAATCTACGAATTAAATGAATCGACTTCAATGCATATGCTGGACAACACAGTGCAATTACAAATATTTCGATAAAGCTTAGATGCGGAATTTTGCATAATAGTATAGTGTAGACTACAATACGATACGAAATCATAACGTACAAAGTATAGAAGTGTCGAACCTTTTCGACAAATTAAGCAGTTCCCGTTTAATAATGCAACACCACCGACTTTTACCTTATTCATCAGACAATCATTAACTATCGTGATAATAGACGAAAAGACTTATATAATAAATAGGTATCAGCATTTTTTCTTTAATAAATACGTTTGTACATGTGTAAAGCTAAAAATATAAATAACAGCATAAAAAGAATGGTGTGAAATTATAATTATAGATAGTTTCATCGGTAGACGTACGTATGATTAATAAACCAAAGATAACATGTATCTACG
Organism: Sipha flava; assembly: GCF_003268045.1. NCBI lineage: Eukaryota > Metazoa > Arthropoda > Insecta > Hemiptera > Aphididae > Sipha > Sipha flava. Next base: position 595,157 of record NW_020273058.1, read on the forward strand.
TGTTAAATGGACTTAATGCCGTAAGAGATGTAGGTTGATTGTAAAAAAGTGCGAATGAAAATTAAGTGCTGGACGAGAAACATAATTTTACGACGCATATCCAAAGTTAAATTTCGACCCGACAGTTTTGATAACATACGACAATTTTCTTCGTCGGAACCATCCTGACAATTTTCTATTCCGTTGCATTGAAGGGTTATGTCCAGACAAACCAAAGTACGACGACATTGAAATTGCCAAGTACTATTACATGCTGCGATGATAAAAAAAAAAAAATGTCCACAAATCAGTTTGTTTAAAATAATAGTTCTATGTATATGTACAGTGGGTAATAGTTTAACTCAACGAAATAAATAATGATTTTTGAAAGTAACGTTTTGAATTAAAAAAAAAAAAAAGATAATTAATAAAACTTTAGTCTTTTAATAATCACAATTATAATTTAAAAAAAGGCAATATCAGCCAGTACAGGAGTCCGGGTGAGATATAGAAATGGATGAATAATACAGGTGAATATTGTTTTTATACATCTGGATATTCATGTACTATTGGTTTCGTAAAACGATTCTAAACTAAGAACGGGTGAACCAACATTTTCATCTAAATATAACCTGTATTATTAGTTATACTAGTAACCTAACCTAATAATTTTTGTATTCAAGTAATCCAAAAGCATGGAACTATAATAATTTTATAATTGTCAATAATATTTTTAAAAGAAAAATATTTCATTGGCATATAAAATAAAAACTTATTTCTTGTTGTTCTACGGCAAAAACTTAAAAAAAAAAATAAAACGTAACCTAATATAGAAACATTAAATTGTTTTTTTTTTCTTATAGTTTGATTACATTTTGATTCCTTTAGTATTTGCTCGTATTTTTGAATTTATTTTACAAATGTATAATAAATGTATAAAATGCATACGCGCACATGTAAGTTTTGGATTCCATAAAATGAAAGTTATACGGGTACCGTACATTATTGATGGACTTCTTATAAGAAGGAAATAATTTAGTCAAAGTATAACTCTCAACTAAACCAATATATGGTAAGGAATGAAAAATTAATGATAGTACGAACTGAAAGTGGAAAAACAACAAAAAAAGTACATGTATCTCTAGTAATAGGTTTTAGCCATGCACAAGAATAGAATACTTATGAACTGTTTATTAGCTACTAATTTCCACCTATTATAATACAATAATATTTAACCATTCGGGTATATATCGTGCACGTTAGCTGCAGCAATGTATTTTTACACCAAACTTTGGCTGATTGATATAATTCGTGTGAATTAACAGTAAAAGAACAGCTACCTCCAAAGTGTATGATATTTATATTAGATTTAAGATTAATACTACGATTTTGTAAAATACATTTGGAATGTAATGCTAAATGTGTACGATGTAGGTATTATATTATTAAAGATGAAAAAATTACATGAGTCGGCAATATTAATATATTTTTTAAATTATTCAAATGGTAAACGGGTACAAATGCATTTCATTAAACCATCAATTAAAATTTTTTCTTCATAGCTTTGATGCAATTTAATTGTTTATTATTATTATTATTATTATTTTTTATGTTGTACATATGTGTTGTGTTTATGATCTCATTTTTTAAATGTTTTGTTCGTCTCGAATAATAGTTATTGTAATAACATGTTTTATGTTTCTACAGGCGTCAGTCGAAATGTAGGTACTACTATCAAAACACTTAAAAATGAAAATGCCTCATGTAGTACTTACTAGACGGTTGTCGTTAATTACAAATTAGTAGTTATTTGAAACTCACTGTAGTCGACTTTATGGTGATATTTCATCATTTAATAAATTATAAATAGTTCATTTTAATGTTCTACGTATGAAATACTAAAAATAATTGACTTTTTTTATGAGTCTTTGAGTACCTAATTATAAGCTATTAAAGAATATGAACAAAATGTACAAAATTATAAATTGTCGAATTCGAGCTTATTCATTATTAGTTAAGTCCAGAAATCAAATATTATTTTTTTCAAACCATTACGTGCTTGCTTATTATGGAAATATTATTCGAATATAATCGAAACTATTCGAAATCAGTGTTCGGGGAGCATATGAGGAGCCAATGAACGAATACAGCTTTCGACTTGAATACATAGAAAATGTCCTTAAATGCAATCGATTAGTTATTAAAATGTAAAATTCCATTGGTCTTGATCAAACTGTTTCGTATTACATGCAAAAATGTGATACCTAACGAATTTAAATGCCTAGGGCCGATCTCCGACCGAACGCATGTTTAACATCATAATATAAATATATATATGTTTAATAGATTCATATACTTGTGTATACGGGATGATCAGAATTTTACATCACAATAGTTTTGTCATGATAATAATTAGCAAACATCGACAATAATAATAATAATAATAATAATAATAGGTTTTAAGTTTTTCAATACTTTGGCCGTTAATGGGTTAAAATAGATACACGAGAGTAGGGGGATTGTATGCATACACAGTATACGACTTGAGATGTAATTTTTTTTTTTAATTTCGTTTTGGAAAGCATCTTTTCGCCGCCGTCGTATTAAAATAAAAGCAATAGAGGACAAATAAAAAAAAAAAAGGAAAAAATTAAAAAACATTCACTGTAGTAAAATGTTATCGCTCGTTTTCGATTGTTATGAAATATTCGTCGATTCATTCGGGCTGATGTGGAAGTAACAAAAAGGAAATGAAAAATTCCATACACACGTATAATACGATGTTTTGAAAAATACCATTCGGCGGAAACAAAAGAAAAAAAAACAAAAACGTAGTCACTCGAATAACGACCGGGGTTTTTTGTTTTGTCATCGTTATTCATTTAATTTAATTTATATTTGATACATAATATACGTGCAAGGAGGTTGTGTGGCATAAACGGGTCGGCGGTCGGCGGCGATTCGGAGAGACATTGCCAACGTTGGGAACATTTCGAACCGTAACGTTTGCGCGCTTCCACGTCTCGTTCGGCCAGATGGCAGTGCCGTACATCAGCCGCTTTCGGTAGGGGAAATTTAATCGTACACGGTTGCCGTCACTGCGCAGCGAGTGTTTTCGAATCTGTCCGTCTTTCTCTACTGCCGTGTTGTTAGGTTATCTCGTGCGTGTGCACACCATTCGCGAGCCCTCTTGTCATTTCGTTTCGTCTCGTCGTCGTCGTATAACACACCACAATGTCCAAGAGAGGTGAGTTTTTAATGCATCCGACATTGTTTCGCTTTCAGACAATGGGAAATCGTTGTCGTCGGGAAGTCGGACGTTAACCCGGTTCGCCGTGTCGACGCCCGTCCGACCGTAGTTTTGTTCGGGCGCGCACGCGTTTTATGCGACGATGTATGGCCGCCACAAGGTAATATGGTCGACTAATTTTGTTGCGATGTGCTTTTTTCAGGACGTGGTGGTTCCGCCGGAGCCAAGTTCCGTATTTCTCTCGGTTTGCCCGTCGGTGCCGTCATCAACTGCGCTGACAACACCGGTACGTGTAATATTGTTTTTACTCACGACCATGATGTCAGTCTTTTGTGTGCTATTTAACTTTATTTTCGTCGTCTTGTGGTTGTCCAGGTGCTAAAAACTTGTTCGTCATTGCCGTCCAGGGCATAAAAGGTCGTTTGAATCGTTTGCCGGCCGCTGGATCAGGTGACATGATAGTTGCCACAGTTAAGAAGGGAAAGCCAGAACTCCGTAAAAAAGGTAATGTTTTTTTTTTCACCTCCTCAAATAAATTTCATGATAAAATTTTGTACAGTAATGCCAGCGGTAGTCATACGACAGCGGAAGCCTTTTAGAAGGAAGGACGGGGTGTTTTTATATTTTGAAGACAATGCCGGGGTGATAGTCAATAATAAAGGCGAAATGAAAGGTATTTAGTTAAATTTCTTTTTAAAATGAATCGTTATTTTATTATTTTCTTGTTATTTAGGGAGTGCGATTACTGGTCCTGTAGCAAAAGAATGTGCAGATTTGTGGCCTAGGATTGCATCAAATGCTAGCAGTATTGCTTGAATTTTGTTTTGAACTATGTTGTATGTGTTGACTACAATAAAAGCCTGTATTTACTGCAATTTCAGTGTTTCGTTTTATTATTTTTTAATATCCTTTTACATCTTAGAGTATAAACAATGCTTAACGAAATGTTATTGATTATTGATTAGAATTTATTTTTGACATTTATGCCACACGAGTAAAGATTAATGGTAAATAAATTAAAGTGTAAAAATCTTGGCCTGATTATACAAATATAAAAATAGTTGGCTCCTTGTTTAAATTTTATTTTAAAATGATACAATAATTTTTCTTAATGATTATATTTTGTAATTGTGATCAGGCTGTGTAATGCATTTGGTATTGGCTTATTAATTTATTAATTATATTTAAATTATTTATATTACAGACTGAGGTAGACTTAAAAGTATTGTTTGGTTTATTGAATTAAATTCAAATCTTAAACTATCCAATGAATTTGGGAATCTAAAAAAATTGTTTTTTGTTAAACATTTATATTAAACTTTTGTAAAGAAAACATTCTGTATTGTTATGGTTTGTATTATACGTCATATTTAACAATGGTTTTAATATAGATACTAAAAAAATTAATTTTTGTTTTATTCTATGTGTAAAATAATAATGGTCAAACACTTTGCAATAACTGTTTAAAATATAGATTTTCAACCACATTTTAATTTTAATAAGTTTTTTATTTTCATAACATGTTATTTAGTTACATTGAACTTTTGATTCTTGAACGAAAATAAAACCAATTCATTGAATATTCGAATAAAACATACAATTAAGTTGAATTTCATTTTAAAAAACCAATTAAGAAAATAATTTGATTTGAAAAAAATAAGTTCAATATATAAAGTATGCCTGTTATGTAAATTGTAAAATTTGTTTCTGTACTAAATAGTTCTAACAAATAAATAGATAATTGAACCATATAAAACTCATGCATGATTGATTGAAACATGGATAGATTTTTTATTTTAATAAAAATTAATGATTAATCAACATCTTAACCGGTAAATACATCTTTGACAAGGAAATATTTTATAGACAATTTAATTGCAGAGAGCAATGTATGAACTTATTGTACCGAAGGTTGTATAAATTATGATTCAAAAGCAATTTAAAATTTATCATATAAAAAAAAATACACACTTGCAAATCATTGAATAAATTTAAAACTAACGAATAAATTAGAATTAAAACTTGTTCTATGTGGAATGTATAACCATTATAATGGTTATTCATATTCTTTTTCAAACAAGATTTATGAAAAAACAGTATGATACTTGGTGACTATTTAAATGAAAAATAAATAGAAATATTTATTGTGAAAACATGATTACAATTATTTTAAATAGCTTAGAACCACGTGTATTATAAATTGCCTATACCCTAGTCCCTGGTATTTAAAAATGGTTAGGTATATAATACGGCAAAATTATAAAATAAAAATTGAAAACTAAAGCAACACTACACAATTTAAAACCAACAAAACTTTAAATAAGAATTTTTAATTCGTTCGAAAAATAATACAGTTGTATATCATTGACTCATTTAGTGATTTACTTGTGCAATCGACACGGCTAATTCTAAACATTGGTTGAAATAAAAATAAGGGTATATTCTTTATTCCGTAAAAATTTAAATGACTGAATTCAATTATACTCTCAAAGTCTGCAGACGACTTGATATTTAGGTATGGATTATTATTCAAATCATACCGTTTCCCTCTTGCTCCTTATCTGCATAAATCAAATGCATACAGTACGTGTTGTTTGAACATGATTTTTGAAAGTAAAGCCGCGCAAGTACCGATAAAAATATATAACAACTATATTGCTGCCCGTAAGATAAGTGTTTGCTTATTATTTATTTATAGAAGTGCAGACCTAAAAATTGTTTACATAATACTGTACTCGTATTACAGAAAACCAAAATTACTGCAACACATGAAATAATTATAATTCTAAAGCGGTTTTTCTCGCACACCAATTGTTTTAAAATACCGGTAGTTTTTTTCATCATATAAATACCTATGTACGATTTTTTTTTAAACGTAAACATTTAAGTCATTCAATCGCTTAACAAAAATAGAACGAAATTATCAACCTGTTGATAAATTTTTATATTTCTGTGATAAATCGTACATTGAGTCCTATCCATAACATATAAATAAATATATATATATATGTATTGTCTGGTATATCTTATGAATTATATAATTACGAGATTTGAATACGGCACGAAACGATTACGAAATAACCGCACTCCAATGTACATATATTAATAAACTTGCATACTCAAGTCATAGAGTTGTAACATATTAATCGGTGATAATGCTGTCAAAAACCGTACGTAGTTTACCGTGCACGACGGATATCGAAATTGTCGACGTACTCCGACGTTATCGGAGGTGAAAACTATTTGAAATTATGTGGGTGGGGGTGCGCAAAAATATTCAATATATATCTAGGAAAAAAAATAAAAATTGTTTGCCGTTCTCACATAATTTAAAGACCGTGATATAAGTGTATTGATACATGGTCATAGTTATGTCTGAAAATTGACCAGTGGTGTTAATGTGTAAAAATGTTATTTAGTAAAATAAATAATAATTTTAAGACATTATTTTAATAATTTTAAGGTTTAGGTATAATGGTTTATCATGTCATTGTTAAACAATTTTTACAGTTTCAATAAACTAAATAATAACACATTTTATATTTTAACTTTATTTAATCGACTTATTAAATAAAAAGTTGGTACTTATGTAGGAGAGGATTGAACATTTTAACCCACCTCAAAAAATGTTTTAGTTACGCCACTGAAATTGACCATCGAGTATCGATCAATTGCCTACCCACCTACCAAATTAAAAGGGGAAATTGCCTTCCTCTCTCCTGATCCCATAGATTTGCGCTTTCGGTCGTTATTCATTCAATGTTTTTTGACGATTTTCCAAATGCTTCGCAGTTTGTACCGATCGACTATGTGTAACATAATCTAGTGATTAGAAAATATATATACTTATATTTTCCCATCCATTAACTGCCGAAACAGACTAAAAGTGAATGAAAGCTAGTTGTTGCGTAGGTACAATAGCCGTTGTTTCTTCGATCGTTTCAAATAAGTAAGCATATATTATACCATAATACATATTATGTTTTATACAGTTACACTTTGTTTTACTAAATGATACGAGTGTGTCACGTGGGCAGATATTCGTTTGAATAAAATAAACGCGTTTTATAACTATATATTATTATAATACGAGTCAATGACGCATTCAGATATGAGAAACCGTTCTTGGGAAAAAAAAGTAAGAATAAAACATTTGTGCGAAACGTGTGCATTTTCACCGAAGAGATGAAAAAAATAAAATTCTAGTTTTTATGGCATACGATTATTCTATATTAGTATGCCATATGATACGTATTATGGTTTCAATTTTTTTTCCCGCTTTCGTATTCATATTATGCGTTCATGGCATACTCGGAACGAAATGTAGAAAAGATTTCGAGGAGGACCTCCGCCGATCGTTTATAATTTTCAATAATTATTTACTCGTCATTTCGGCGTTGGCACACTGTGTGTATTAATTTTTTTTTATTTCAATTGTGATCGTGCTATTACATCTAAATAAAACACTGCGTGCGTGCGCATATAAAGGATTGGCCCACTCTAAGAACGATATCGTACAATTTATAAAAAGGATCATTATGCGCGTACGTTCCGTTCGCACAACATGTGTACGTATATCCTCACTGAGAACAGAATAAAAAAAAAAAAATTCTCTTTTTTAGATTTCTATTATTTAACGATGACGACGGCGGCGGCATTGAGACAATACGAAACGCGGAGCGAAACAGCCGTAAATCATAACAATACGTTCAAGGGAAATATAAATAAATAATGTATATTACACGTAGAGTAATACAAGGTATATACGAGTGTACTATCGGTTTTCGGTGCGTACGCATACAAGCCAGAAAACTTCGTGACCGAAATACTAATTGCTGTGAACCGACACGGTCGAACGTGTAAAATAAACAGCCGTCTAACGACTGCGATCGCGTATCTATCGGTTAAAAAAAAAAAAATGCATATATTTTTCTCTTTTCAAATCGTTTAAATATCTTCTTTTTTTTTTAAGGCGTGCGAGTGCGTGTTGCAGACGATTTTTGGCGTGGGACTCGAATAGTAGTCATAATGATAGTAATAGTAACGGAACGAAAAAAAAAAAACACCGAAAAAAATACACAGATATTTCCTGCACTCGTACGTACACCATTGGGATTACACGTCGACCGACATATACACTCGTACCTGTAATAATATTGTAACCCTGTATATGGACGAAGACGTAATCGTCACTAAACGGACGACCATTCATAAAAAAAAAAATTTAAAAAAAACTACGACCATTAGACTTTCACGAATCTTGGGCGCGTGTCCGATAGATTATTATTACCTACCATTACTGTTATTATTATCATTACCTGTTATTATTATTATTATTATTATCATTACCTACAACTACTGATATTGCCGTCTTGTGTTCGCGATTATTGCTCGGAGGACCTCGTGTGGTGTGAGTGCACCACGTGCCGATCCACGATATAATCTATATTTACACGTAACGTACCTACAGTATTATGCGCTACACGCGTACTGGAAAACAATACGATATTGCAGTGTACAATAATAGTTTTTCGATTACCACCGATACATGGGGCAGCCGCCGAGTGCGTTATTCGATTTTCGAACGAACGTCGCCGTATTAGGACTGTAAGAATTTGATATTTGACAAAATGCACGTTTTCGTTCCGCCGCACCTACATGGGAGACGTAATGCTCGCGGCGCCGATCCCCACGGAAATTTCGTACGTTTATAGCCACTCGTTTATGTTACAAATAGTACACGAGTGATTTTTACGCGATGGTGGCCGACGCGACGCAAACGTCGTAAAATCCATCGGGGGCGGGGGTCGTCGTTACCACGAACGCGTTACTGTCGTGTCCGCCGTTTAACAACGTGTGTGGATTTACATAAAAACGGTGGTCCGAGCGCGGGGATCGAGAGATAGAGAAAACAAATAATAAAAACGTCGTGCGTTCCACGCAATAGGTTAGGTGGGTACGCGTTAGGTACGGATCGAGTGGATCCGTAATGATGCTCCGTCCGAGAGTGGTTAATAATTGGTGCATCTACATAGGGCTGGGGTAAAAAAACGAGGAAAAAATAAAGCGTTCAGCCGTTGTAGGGCTTGTCGTACACGTGAACCGCAGCGTACGCGGTCTCCCGGTCGGACGATTGTTACGCGCGGTTCCCAAAACGTTCAGTCGCCACCCACACGGCATCGAATGTTCGGGAACGATAGCCGTATAGCGCGCACGTATTGTTGTTGACGCGAGCGCGATATAATATAATTATTGCGGTCCGCAGATGGAACGTAACAAAAAAAAAAAACTCGATCGCATATAATTACGACCACGCGACGACGACGGTGTTTCGGTTCGTTTGGCGTTTCAACGCGGTTGCGCGTGCACTTATATCGATACCGTGTGATATATTACACGACAAAACGCGAACGGTGATTGAGACCGCGCACTCGTTCGCGGCGCACCACTCGTTTTTTTATTGTCATCTGTCGGAATAGGCGACAAGTAGTATAAACTATTTGAAACCGATATTATAATATCATCTAGGCGGTATATACATAAAAGGGCGGCTGTCGTTTATGAACGATAATAATTATTGCGGTTATGTGTACATAATATATGCGTTTTAAATACTTCTTACGACGGGCGCGCGCATACACACGTGCCGGAGTCGTTGAGGTCGACACGTTATTATTATTCACACGCACTCGTCCAATGATCGCGGTGACGACGGGACAAGCCACGCGAGTTTTCGGCTGTTTTAATTTAACAATTAAATATTCAACGCGAACGCACCTACACGCAATCGTTTGTCTCGCACCGACGGCGGGCTACCGGCCACGCCGGGTCATCAGCCTCTCCTATACGCCCACGGCGATGGTACAACGACGACACTTTTTCGCGTTGCAAAACGTGACGGATGCGGCACTGCGCGCGCCGAGTGTTCACCGATTTCGCGTGGATCGTAAAATAACATCAGGTTGGCAATATCGAATGCACCTTGAACGCGAGCATTTTTGTTTGGAGGGGAAAAAAAACGATTTGAGAAAAATAAAAAAATAATGAAACCGGTAAGACATTAGTTTCCAATCCAAGTTCGATGTTAACGCCGCGCGCGTGTGTAAGCAATATTTTACAGCGAACGCCACTAAAACCGATTCAATTGGTCCGCCTGTAAATTCGGCGTCATAAACAATAAATATAATTGTTGTTTGAATTTGATATTAAATAATTTGCCTTTAAACACGACATTTAGTATTTTATGTGGTGTTCATTAGTAAATTAAAAAAAAATACATATGAGAAATGGTCGGTCGTTTCACGATCCACACTTCAAACGTTAATAAAAAATAATTGTCGAGTCAATTCTTTAGAAATTCTAACGCTATACTCGTAGTTTAAATGATTTATATGGTAACCTTGCATACGATTGTCAAACCGCATAGAACATAAAATCACTCATTTATAATTTTTTTTTGTTTTTAATTTTTTCCTCATATCGGAATAAAACTACCTAGGAAATAATATAAAAATTAGCTTTTTAAATTATGACTTGTGTGTTCAACTACTGATCTAAAGTTTCTGCACGAAACTTTTGGTATACATTTACAATCCGAAAAAGTGTTTAGTCGAGAAACAAACGAGACGTTATATTGCAAAACCAATTGCCCTTCTGCAAAACCCAAAATGTGAAACGCTCTTTCGGCATTACAGTCAAGTCCATATTATCCGTTTCATTTCCACGAGTACGCGTACTTCGAACACGTTTTGCCCGTTTTTTTTTTAGTAATTTCGAAAAAGATCACGCGAGTCGATGCAGTTGTACAACCGCGTAACGCGGGCGTGTCGTCGTCGAGGAACATTTTTGCAGAACGATCGACGACAATATTAACACAAATCTCCGTGCAAATCGAGATATCGTAATAACTGTACGCAATTATGCATATATTTATGTGTAGGTACGTATAACAAATCATCAGCGGGTATGTTACGTACGTATTAATCTTGGCGGCGTCACGGCATTGCAAAGTTATACCGCCCGTGTGCGGTTTTTTTATTTTATTTTAAAAGTCGCGCGTGTGGCGGGTCTCCGCGGGCGCAGGTGGTTGCCGTCGGTCGTGTACAAACAATGTTAATAGTACATATTACGGACGAAGACGGTCGGGCGGCGGTTTCGAGAAAATCTCTCGACGGCGGCGCGTGCATGCGCAAGTGGTGTATTTGTGTGTGAGTACACGCGTGCATAATAATATTACGTTAGGCATCACGTGCTGATGCAAGACCACAGCTATTATGGGCCGTCCATTTGAACGCCATTTTTCACGGCACTAATGTACACGTAGATACGCCGCGTAGTCATATTATTATTACACATATTACATTACTAATACGTATTGCTAATCCGTACACGTCCGTCGTGTTATTATACAATTCGATTTTGTTACCGGCGTAAAAATATTTAAAAAAAAAAAAAAACGGTCGTTAATCTTCGGTCGGCGCGCGCGTTCATTTCACACCTTCCAAAGACATAATTTATACATATGCGTGCGTGTGCGTGCGTGCGTGCGTACGTGCGTATGTATGTGTGTAGGATTTCCTTTGTATACGAGTCCTGTCGCCTGCTGCAGCGGACTCGGCTGCAGTCGCATGTGCACATGACGCCGGCAACGAGGGGGAAACATTCACAGACGTCGTGGTACACACAAAAGCCGAATATTGAACGCGGCGAGTGTGAGCGGGCGGCGGGAGACTTCATCAGAGACGGCATCGCATCGCGATCTCTTCGACGGTGATCGATATCGTGGGGATGAATGTGGGTGGAGGGTGACGACGATTATATTACATTATTATACTAACGCGTGCGTTTACCGCAATGATTGTTTATTTTCTCAAAGGATCGACCGGTGGAATAGAATCGTTTTCCTGTAAGACCTTCTACGCCCGTCGTCGTCATCATCGCACAATAATGATATTGCACCGTAGCAGTGGTCCCGCGTAACGGAAAAAACGATCCTGTCACCATGTATAAGACGATAATATATACGTCGACCTTGAGCCAACACACAACGATGTATACTCGTATATGTATTTTTATTTTATTTCATTGCACAGAAACTCGTAAAATAAACGAAAACTTTATGCACGCACGTCGGAATAACACACGTACGCGTATAAACATATATTGTAAATGTGCATTGTCGTATGTGTGCCGCCTGAAACGAATGCCAACGCTAGGCGGAGTCATCGCCGGCTACCGTGTGTTGACGTTTATAAATGTTCGCATACATTTATATTTACAGACATCATTATATAATATTAACGCCTAGAAATGTCTCGCAGAGCTTTGACGCCTGAACGCACGATATATCCACGCATGTGGTGTGCGTAAACATAATTGATTGTTATCCGAGGCGAATAGGTTTATTTTATTCTTATTTTTATTTTTTTCCTCTCGTCGATCGCAAATCAATCGAAAAACGGTTTTTATTTTTTTTATTTTCGAAGCATGAAAGTAACGATTTAAGAACATCCTTGGAACAACGGAAATGAGTAGGTACAACAGCATTGCTAAAACTAACTGTGTGCACATAGTGTACAAGTAAAATATACGCGTACATATATAAATATCAAACACCAGTTGGTATCCGATGTGGAATTGTTATTGGCAATTGCCAATTGTGATGGATAATTCAATTACGTTTGGCACTTGTGTGGGTTTACTGCGAGTATAGATGCATTTAACTATAGGCTCGAATCCAATAGCAATCATCGTATACGGTTACTGCAGCTTTCGCGTGTAATTGCATTTCAAAACCCGAACTTAGTTTTACGAATCCACGGAAAACGTAAAATACCTAAACATTTCTCCGTGCACATAATGTTATGCGTTTTAAATTATGCGTACGGTTTTCACTTTTGAAATAATAAACTAATGAGTACATCGCAAAATGCCGTATTTACTTTCTCGTTTAACAAGTTGTTTTATTTGCTACGTTCGATAAAAAAAATAAAAATAAAATGAATTTGATTTTTCGATGTATGCAATTATTTTTCAATTAGAAATTTCTGTTTTCCTGTCCGTTGTTTTTTTTATCACATGCAATTTTTTCCATTCTATCGCACTACGTACAATATTTTCCCTCGTTCCCCAAATATCAACTAAAAATATTAATTATTTACTGTAATTAAAACCACTGAGCAGCAATCTTTCGTGTAGTACGTACGCGAACAATCATGAATTCCGACGGAGATTCTAATAATTATTTAAGTTTGTAAAGCATATAATAATACATGCCGAGCAAAATAATTTGCCAGCATTATGGTTCTTCGAAAATCTATTATGGGAACAAAACAGCTACCGATAGGTACACGTCAGTTGTTTCTGAGAAAACGCGCGTATAAAATACATTAAACAAGCGGGATTGTATAACAATTTAATTACGAATCGAATTTCAGCCGTTATTGTACATCAGCTACATATATACTTGTGTACTCGTGCTACGTGATTTGCAGAACTTATACGGCGCGAGCCTTAATGGTTGGATTATGGCTGGTACAGCTGGCACCTACCGGTTACCATATTAATACAACCATCGTCCGGGACGTCAACAGTCAATAATATGTAAACGAGAAAAATTAGAGATTGAAATCGCGTATTACTGCAGTCGATGAAATAATATGGCGACGGTGTCACATTATAGCTTATGACCTACCCACCGTTTAAGGAGAATGATTTAAGTGTAAGAGACGAAACGACGTCCGATACTATATGTATACAGGTTCTTTCGACAATTTTACGCGACGGCCGATTCGTGTTCATGAATTATTTGAATTATAAAAAAATGTACAATGCACCGGTGAATCATCAGACCAACGCGCGAATCGTCTTTATCACTACTACACGAGAATAATATATACATTTGTAATGATTATTTTTCTTAACGGCAAAACTATGGAGTGTGATGATTGAGTCGGACGGGAAACCAATAAATCGATGAACAAACGGCTCGACACGCGTTTAATAATCGAATGACCCCGTACGCGAAGGACTATTATGTTGTGTTTGGGCGGGTTTTCAAGATTTCCAATACCCGCGTAAACGAAACGGTTCTCCTCGCCACGACGACGGCAATAAACATGTACACATATTCTTAACGACCGCTACTACGTATTATAATAATACATCGCCGGTCACGTCGATCGTGTCGATAACGATCATCGGAGTACAAAGGTAGCAAGCGTGTACGGAAAACGAGCGTTCGTGGGACGGGCCACCGAGCGATTTATTTCATAATTTTTTATTTTATTTTTTTCCCCATATGTGCACGATGAATTATTATATTTCGTTTGAACCGCGACAGCGGAATGCGGCGTTTGTCGTGTGTGCACCGCGTAGTAGTACATCGAACGAGTAGAAAATCGCTCGTGGCGCGCGCGCCAAGGATATAATAATTGTAATAGTAACGATAACGATAATAATAATAAAAATAGCGTATGGATCATGTATACTCCGACGTACGGATTGGAGGCGGCCGAGATCGGTGTCGTAGATCGTGTCCTATCGAATTTTCAACGACAGCGCCTGCGATTCGAACGCATTCCGCGGTCGCTGCTGTTGCGCGGAGCTCGAAACGCGCGCGCACATATCTCGAACCGTATCGGGATCCCGCCGACTGTATACGCGCGCTCGTTATGTATAAAAAAAAAAAAAAAAACCAACAACAATAATAATAATAGCATCGTACGCTCAAAGTGGGAAATAATAGCTATAGTAATAATAATAAAAAAAAAAAAAAAATAAAGAATTTTGACGGCATAAATTTTTCGCGCGCCGCACGCATTTATAATTTACGATCGCGACGGGAGAGGCGGCGGTTTCGATGGTTTCCCTCGCCGTCCCGTCTACCCACCGTTCTAAATCCGTCCGTGCGCCGAAGCACTCTGCGTTGCACGCCGTGTCGTCCGGCCGCCGGCGAAGTCGAACGGTTTGCGCGATCGCGCCCGCGTTCCCGTCATTATTTGCTTCGACGGGCGCGGCGGGTGAGACCCGTTTCGCCGATCGTGGCTGACCGTGCGTCGTACGCGTTTGTCGCGATTTTTATGCCGACCGATCGCACGTCGGGTCGCACACGTTTACGCGGCGCACCGCGTGCGCGCGATCGTCTGCCCGTTAGATTAGACTGTTGACGTGGGTGGGCCGATTGAATACGACGCGCGTAAACGTTCCAACCAGTGTCCGGACGACGTAAACGGAAGTTCTCAGTACGACGCGCGGTAAATCAACGGCCGGTAACCTCGTTCGGTAAACGGTGAACACACGCATTCCACACTTTTTTTATTCTTTTGTTTCCCAAGCCTCTCCCGGGGACGGGAACCTCTCGTCCGTCGAAAACACGCAATAATACCGCGACAAAGAGACAGATTTGTTCGTTACACGTCCGGAAGTTTTCCTACAGAGGGACGGTGGTACGCTGATCACGGTAACTCACGTGTAGCGCATAAAAACAATGGCCGGGATTCAAATGGAGTGATCACATGTGTGGGGCGGTGTATATTTACAGGGGGAAGGGGGAAGGAAGATACATAGGTCATGTATGGAGTTTTTTCCACAAGTATTTTTCGTTTATAATTTCACTTTTGTCTTGAATGTATAGGCAGGGTCGACGAGAACTTTTGAGGGCCTCGGAATTGATTGGTTCCAGACCACCTTTACTTGTTTGGCCAAGATTTACATACTACTTGTTCAATAAAACTATTGTATAAAAGGCTGAGACGACGGTAGCTCTCAGACGTATAGGCCCCGGTGCTCTAACCCTCCTGGCCCCACCCTCTCGCCAGCCCTGCGTATATGCAGAGGGGCTTGGTCCCTTAGAATGCATATAAGCCCCTTACCTCTCAATCTATTGATTGCGCTGCATAGTACGTTGTTAATGTATTTGTTAATGTATTATAGCAATATTAAAATACTGCTAAAATAATTGCTCCTCCCCCTTCATCAAAATCACGAGCATTATGCTTTTATGAAAATGTTTATAACCCTATGAAAGTGTACATCAAAAGTAAATGTTTTATCCTTGTTTTAATTCTTCTCGATCGAATTACCATACTATGATATCATTAGAAATATGTAAATGTGGTTATTAGATTAATTAGTGAGTAGATATTCCCCCGCCTAAGAGAAACGCTAAATGCGCGTGTGTGAGAAAATGTGCGGGTGCAATTCGTCGAATCGCCGGGCGGTGGGAAACTTTGAAGTTATCGTAGGCGGCGGTCGTGCGACGTCCGTCTGCGGTTCGTATCAGACACGATTATATATTATTATTATTTCTATCGGAAAAATCAGCCGTTATACACGTTGTGTAATCCGAACACGACGACGACGTCTAGTCCTACGACCCGCGATAACGCGTAATAAAAAACGTGTTCTAATGTATAGGTGTACCGCGTATTATAATAGTGTATGCATTGTAATGAAGTAATAAAATCCGAGGCCATTTCATCCTGCGCTTTCGATGTACAGGGTGATTTTATTTCCCTCGACACCCGTTAACAGGTGCGCAACGGGTCTTTGAACGATTCCTCCGGTGTCGCTTTTAAGTCGGTTAAAAATCATGAAATTTTTCCTTTTTTCCGGTAACAGTTGCAAGAATCTTACGATTTTCCATACCCGGGACATAAACCTTTAAATGTAATGGCGTTTTTAATTTCACGCTCCGAAGTAAAGAAAAAAAATCATCCTGTACAGATGATATCGTTATTATTATTATTATAGTTCGTACGTCGGTACGTATACATGCGCGCGTGCTCGCACGTGTTGTAGTCCGTATTGTTATTATTACGTATGCGGTACGTTGTCGTGTTCGACGACGTCGCGCGATCTTATCGCGTTTTTCGAAACTTTTCCACGACCCGCGCCCGCGATACGCGCCGTAATGGACGGGCAAACCGACCGGGTTGCCGCGGCGCTCGTATCGTGCGCATCATAACAGTTGAATTATTATAATACCGGCACCTCCCCTCCTGCCGCATACCACGTGTACTGGTGCGTCTGCTCGACGAGACAGTATCACAATGCCGCGAACGGGGTACCCGTACGTCTTTCACGGCGGCGTCATTCGGTGGCAGAGGTTGGGGAGGGACAACCCGTGCATTTGACACAGTCTTGGGTTCAGCTATTCCGAAGTCGGCACATCATCGACAAGTATAAATACATCTTTTACAGAACCATTGACGTGTTGTAAATAACGGAGTGCGAATCATTATATTTTTGGACCGGTCAGAATGCTGTTGCCCTACACTAGGAAAAACTGGATTCTTTCCTGCGTATTGTTTTCAACGCAACGCTGTTTTTGTGGAAAATTTCGGCGACGATGTTACCTCGTTACGTACAAGTTACACACGTGCACCGGGTAGCGCACCTCTGTCGCGTGCACACCAATTTTTTTTCTCGCCGGTCCACGAACGTTTTCCGTTACTGCGAGTGCGTCTACTTTGCAGACATCACGCGGACACGATAGTGAATAGGGCTCGGATTCGAATGCCATAAAAATATCAAACGGCGCTCTTACAAAAAATGCGTTTACAAACTCTAGAAAATGTCCCGGAAATATTAATTTAAACATAATTTTACCATAAAATAATTTGATTTTTTGTCAAAGAACAAAAATTGTGTGTTAATTAAGTAAATAAGTATTGAGATTCGGCAAATATGTTTTTTTTATTGCTCGATAAAAAATGCCCAAACTTTTTTTTTATAATTACAACGAGGAGTATTTGAAACACATTTGTAACTTGGAAAGCATCGTGTAAGACATTACAAAAAAAAAAAAAAAAAATGCAAATGCATTGAAATCTGAGTCCTAATAATAAATTACTTGTGCGCGCCTGTGTGTTAAACGCACAAACGCCATTATTGCATTATTGCGTAATACACCATACCGTGTAGGCATATAGTGTCATCGTACTTATCATATTATGTAAATCGCCTATCATTCGTGTACGGTTGACCACCGTATACGTTCAGTTTTAAATAGGACTGTACCGGTTTTCTAACCCTCTTCGTCCGTTTTGATATTCGAATAGATTCCAGTTGTGAATAGTTCACGAGAAATTTCGTGTATTGGCCAGTTGAATTATGTTACTACTAAACAGTGCCGAGCAGATGAAATAAAGAATTTTAAAATCGAAACGATCCGTCCAGAAAAGTATGCGAGTAATCGACCGCGAAGAAATGTGTGTGATATTTTGTACTTATAACGCCGTAAAAAAAATTAAATTCTTAAAAATCATTAAACGTCATCGATAAAATTAAAATTTAAAGAATTTGAAGTTAATGTAAAGTTTTACACTTAACGATTTAGCGATTCTTGCTTTTTTAATCATGTTCTGGTTATTTAATTTTTTGTCACTCGCTACGGAAAAATAATGTTAAAAAAAAAATTTTCAGAGAATAACGTTCTGTATTGTTTATCGGAAACATTATTTTTGCTTGAGAATTTAAAGCTATATTATTTTTAATAGTGTTTCTTGCGAAAACACTTTCTATTAAACCGTTGATAAGGGACTATAATATTTAGTATCGTGCAATAATCTCGAAAAATATTTTTTTGAAAAATCCAATTAAAAAATAAAAATTCAAACACTCGTTGTTCTCATTGCGTCAGTTTCCCAAGATTTGAGATATATTGTGTTTTACGGATATTTTATAATTTATACAAAAAAAAAAAAAAAAGTAATATCAATAAGAACTATTATTTTCCCCGTTATAAACGTTGTCCCAGATGAAAAACCGTGAACGATGGTCTTCGTGGTAAACATAATACTCCATTAACCGCAGTGTCTGAAAGGCTACCGGTAAAAATGTCGAATAATTGCATTAAGCCCTGGAGGTGACTGCCGACATCGATAATATTACATTTTTGCTGGGTGCCCTGCGTTTCCTTGTTCGCGCGCAAGCCCTTTATCGACGCAGTCATATAATTATACGCGTGTTTGGACGTGTCGCAGAACCAAGGGTGTGTGGTGGGTAAGAGGGAGTGTGTTGGATGAGGAACCTCCTGCGCGCCCGTTCTTTATGTACAACGTTTTGCGTATGGTATTATGCAGCGGAAACAGGAAATCGACGAAACCGTTATTTTTCTATAAGTCACGGGGATAACGATATTCTTTTCGCGTTTTTCCCTCGGGGCCCGTGGACGCCGTACCGGAATAATTATTCGGAAACCACTACGGCGGCGAAGCTCGAAAAATGATTAATGTGTCACAGCCATGTTTATCATTATACATTCGGTGGTCGCCAAAAAAGGCCAGGTTACATAACACATTTGTCCATTTATTTCATTTGAGTGTACCATGATATATATGCCAAAACCTCCATAATACATTACAATGGCGCGAACAGATTATGTGGGAACAGTGATTATTTTAATTATAAATATATTATCATGTACATAAAACCCAACCAAATTCAAAATGTACATTTTTATATTTTTAATTCATAAATTAAAAATGTATGTGTGTGAATTTTTTTAGCGAAGGATGGAGTGGCGATAAGTATAGAAGTATTAGTTTTATAAAAAATAATACAGATAAGCTTCAAATATATAGAGGGTATTTTTTAGCAAAGCTTTAATATCGTAAAATGAACGAAAAATAATTAAAATTAATATATTTTTTTAACGTCTCAAGTTTTTATTGAAATAATAACTTAAATTAAAATCAACAACTCCAACACATTTCAAAACTTTATAAAAAACTGTTGGTAGATAACGATTAATTTTATTTTATTTCTACTTGGAAATTTTTTAGGTATATCCTAAAATTTCTTTTTGATAAAAAAAAATTAATATTTATTTAATAATTATTGTATAAAACATTTAAAAATATATCTTATAATCGAATAAAAAAAGGGAATATTTTTATCGAATAATTAACCGGAAATGACACCTACAGTTTGTTACTTGAAATTTTTGTTTGAATGAGAAACATAATTATTCATTGATTATGTTTATATGATATTTGTGAATTTGTTGATTTAGAAACAACTAAAATTGTTGACAATATTATCATATGACGTATTATTCAGTATTTATAATATTTTAAACATTAAAAATGGTAAGTTTGAACTAAAAAGAATTTTACTAATTTACAGCAGAACTTATTGATATATTTTAATTTATAAGTTCTTTTGAAATAATCTATCAATTATATAATTTATATTTATAACGAAATTGCGTAGCATTATTATTTATTATAAAAAGAAAAATTAAGTAGGAACATTTTTCAGTTTAAACATAAAGAGTGAAATTAGTGAAAATAATATTGTAATTTGTTTAATGGCTTTAGAGATTGTTTTAAACGTTTCTAAAATAACAATATATGTATATAATAAATAATAACTATAACATAGCTTAATGAATTCATGGGACTTGATAAAAAAATGATTCGAGGAAAACAGTTGGTGTATTTTTCCTTTAGTGGTAAACTAGTGAATGCGAAAATAAAAATAAAGGCATTGTCATAAAAATTCATAAAAATCTACACAAGTTTAATAGACACTTCCTTCGGATAGTAGGAGTAACCCGTTGCGCGTTTCTCGCCATTAATTCTATTATTGCGCCAGCAGATAGTGTGCGATTTTTAATACTAAGAACCTTTTAAAAGAAAAAAAAAATGATAATAAAATCGTTGTTCCGTTTACAGACAGCTTATGCGTTTAAAATGTATCCGTTTTAGCAATGATCTCACGCCTTCTTTGAAATGATTACGGTATACATATATCGTGCTGATAATGTCCATTATCACATTGAAATCAGAAGACGAGAAAGAAGCATTACTGAAAAATGAACAGAGTAAATGAAAATCAAGACACTTATACAGATACTCATATAATATTTATACATTAACTCCATGGGGTATCAAGTTTTTAAGCAAAAAAAATTATATAAATATAAACTTCAATTTAAATATTATTAAAAGACTATATAACCAAATATGAGAATACGAATAATTTTAATATTTAAATAAGGTACACGTATTGGAACTGGATACACGTACTATACTTTACTAAATCAAATATTAACAATAATTTTATTTTCAGTTGATCAAATATATTTTAATATTATCACACTGAGCGCGGACGCTTCGTAAACTAATAATAGGTTTTGATAAATATGTATTGTTGCTACATTAAAAGAGAATCCTCCACAGCATAAACACGGATATTTAAATTAGAATTTTTAGAATAAACACACACTCGATGTCGGTGTTTTTAATTAAAACTCTTTGGTAAAGAACCAAGGATGAGAAAGACCAACACTGATGTTGTACAATTTAAATGATGTATTAATTGTGCTATTTCTGAACGGCAAAATTACAGTGAAAATGATAATAATAATAATACTCTGCACGTCTGTATACCTAAAGTACGACGGAATTTCGGAAAATACTCGTGTATATGTATGCGTGTATTTTTAATGTCAACATTAATTAGCAACAGGAAGTACGATAGTAGACTCTAAAACACGAACAGTAAATAGGCAGCCGGATCGCATGATGGTAGATCGATTAACAATTCGAAAAGATGAGAGTAGAGCGAGGAGTCGAATGATATATGAGAGCGGTTGCGAACGCATCAAACAATATACAATATAGTGTGTCCATTATTTATGTGCGTGGAAACAGGACATACGGGAAACTAATAACTTGGTAACCGTCAATTTTCGATCATAAAATCCTGTAGATAGTACGGGCGTACATTGTGCGGAACACAATAATGAATAATTGTTTTTTCGATCGAATTAATTGAATAAAAATATTTTATCGAACGCGACCTAATCCGCGTGGAATGTAAGCGACAAGGCACATATATCCAATTCGTGTTTAACCGGTGCAGTATTAGCATTGGCGCATATTATTTCGTGAGTTCTTATCAGAGTAGGGCGACTGTCGAATTGAAACCAGATTAAACGGTAGCAATGTGTTACACGTACTTGACGGATCACTCATTATTTGCACACATTCGTGCGACTTGATACAGCGCAAGATATTAATCCGTTATCTATTTGTCATTGATGTTTTACAATGCGAATTTGACCTCACGTGCTCTAATTGCCTATTGTAAATTGATTTAGAACTCGACGAATTCGCTGTTATTTAGATCGTTTCGTAATTACAACGTATAGGACGGATATTACTCGTAGTTTAAATTAAATAAATCGTGTACTAGGAATATCAAGGAAAAAAAACTGTCTCCGTTTTTAACATGGATATTCGAAACGACCCATTATAACTTATCCTATTTGAGGTGATGTCTAACCACCTTAGTAAAAAAAAAAAAAAAAAAAAAAAAAAATAAAAAACTTTTCAAACACTCGTTTACGAGCATAGATAGTTGCGGGAATCATATTTCACCCAACATTTTTTCGTACTATAAATTCAAACAATGACCTTTATTCTCCCCCGGTGGAAATAGTCATTCGATATGAAATACGGTTGTTTAATGTGTGGTATAAACATACTCATAAAAGTGATTTTACATAATGAACTCTATACAATGGTGTGTTTACGTAAACATATGTGGATTTTTAGCGTTGGGTTTCCATAGTAAAATTTAAGCAAAATTATTACAATACATTGTAGCAGAGTTAACGATTATTTTAATCGACATGCGGTGTGTCTAAAATAATTCTTAAGTTTCGAATTAAGATAATAATGTGTAATGAATGCTTGTAAAAAAATAAAAATAAAACGTCAAACACTTAGTCTTGGATACTTTAACGGTGATAGTGAACTATTACTTCCAAAAAAAATATTTAGGAGCCAATTTTTTATACAACATTTATGAGTCATCAAAAATAACATGATGACGTAATGTAATTTCAGGAAAGCCAAATTTATTCATGACCAAAAAAAAAAAAACACACAAAAATTATATGGGCTCGTAAACGCATCAATTAATACCAAACACATATGATATTCGTAACGTTTCTATACTTCACAAGGAGCACATAATATATAAGCTTTGGTTATAATTTAACATAAATAAATATATGTAATTATACACACGAGTGGCAGCAGGCACATAACGAATCGAAGGCTATTTCACAGCGGTTTCAGGGTATTATAAAAATGCGCGAACTTGAGTGGTTAGTGTCTTATGAAATATTAATGAAACAGTTCAAATCTAATAACGTAGTAATAACGTGTGTATAAGACTTTTTTTTTTTTTTTTTAATATAATTTTTAGCCTTAGGGAATTTTATAATATTTCAATGAAATATATATTAAATATTATGCAGCACAGATAGAAGAACTGTTTTACGAATACTTAGATTTTACATACATTTATATCATATAAGTATATCCGGACATTATAGAATTATAGAATTTAATTGTTCGAGAAATGTGGTATAAGAAAAAAAAATGAAACGTATTTCTTATCGAATAAAAAATTGTTGATGATTCAACTATGGATGAGAATTTGTTTCATTGTATAAAACGTTTTTGATTAAACATGATTTTTAATTTTAATCTTAGCCATTCATAATTTCTATAAATATTGATAAATAGTAATAATGATCATTGAAAGAAAAAAAATCGTATAAATATACACTTTCGGATAGTAGTACAACTGGTTTAGAAATAATCTAAATGTTTGAAGGCATTTTATAAACGCAATGTATACATTGAAATTATTTAAAATTGTAATGTATAGAATATTCTGTTTAGTATAATTAATATATTTTAATCATTTTTAAAATAAAAATTCATAACTGCTAATTATAATAAAAATATTTTATGTATTTATACATGTATGAGACACTAATATTAATATTTATTCATTTTGCTACGTATTTTTGCATTAATCAATATTTACATAGGATGACTAATGTTTGATGCTTAACTTTTAAATAAAATGTTTTTATTTCAAACACTTAAACAGTAAATTTAGAGTGATTTAATTTACCCTATGAATATAATATTATAATTAAAAACACACGTAATCTTAACACTTGAGATTTACTTTTGTTTTATAATTCATGACCTGCGTTAATTAAATTATGCAGGAATTATTTTTAAATAAATATAAATCGTGTTAATTGAAGCAATACATTTGCAAACAAATATACAACGCAAAAACAGATAAACATTATAAAAATACGTGATAAAATTATTTTAAATCCATTTTCGAAATGTAGCATTAAAGAATTTAATTTGTAAGCAAACATATTTTTCAACTTTCCCTGTTCAGTACTAATGAAAAATATGTGTATAAAAAAGTGGCGGGAAATATTATTAAATAAAAACCCTTCATTACTCATGGAAAATTTAGTTTTTAAATTTGCTACAAGTATTCAAACATTAAAACGTTTTAATGATAAGTTGTATAATGCGATAATGTTATCCTAATATAGAGAAGTATTATTAATGATTTTTGCAACAATATCAGTATAAAAAAATCAAGGCTAAATACGTAAGATTTACAATGGTATATCAATCGTCTTAAAAATAAAATGTGAAAAATTAAAATATGAGAAGTTTAGAAAAATAGATAGTAAAATGTATAAAATTTTTAAGAACAGAAAAAAAATGAAATTCAGCAATTGGCTGGGTCATATTGATTATTATTATAATGAAATAAATTATTTCCAATCCAATAGTATTAGATATTTATAATACATAAAATATTAATCATATTTAAATACTTACTGAGAAATGTTTACAAAAACTTTTATGCGTCTATTGGTATATTTCGTTTAAAATCGTTTCAACAAGTTAAAAATCTGTACGGTCAGCGGTTTTCATATTGGCCATTTGTCTCGTTTCCCTTGCAACTTAGGCGTATGCATAGAGGAACGTGTAATAATTTTTAATTGGAACGCGACAATAATAGCTTTTGTAAAACGAGCTCGCTGATATATATACATATATATATATATATATATATAATTTCAAAATAACTGATTCGCTGACCATTTCATCCTTTTTCAGTTTTCGGTAATTTTCTAGAAAGCTGTAAAGAATTTTTTGATCATAACATTTTCTAAATACCACTTGTGTTAAATTTCCAATCGATTGGATACCGTACACGATACTTTTAAAACACTATCATCGCATCAAAACGAATAGGTAGCCGTAAAATAGGACGTCAAATGATTTATTACGTCTAGGTTCCCTAATTTTTTATTCCTGGATTCTTGCCTGCATACACCCATAATAATGCATACACATATAAATTATGCCCTCACAAAATATTTAAAATACACTAATTACTGTTTTAAATAATAGTTACCCATAAGTTATCGTAAAAAGCTATATGAGCTTAATCAAATAAGGTGAAAGGAGTAAGAGGACACACAGATAAAAAAAAAAAAAAAAATGAAAAATTGTACTACCCACTAAGAAGGAGCTACTTATAAGTATAGAAAAGAAAGTATTACAAACATAATTAACGCCCACAGAGATGATGTCTTATGGTTGTAAAAATCACCTCGCACATTGATATAATTAGTATTATTATAACAAATAAATTATTTTCATAATTTTATAAGAAGTCATATTTTTTTATTTGCATTTAGAATGTTGGTCACTATTTTACTGATTTGTGTATATATAGTATTCAATAAAAACAATCTTTATTGATGAGCTATTTATTATCAAAGTATTAAAAGTATTAATTTAATTTGAAAATATAAAAATGTAATTAACCTACAAAAATTAATAACATTTATGTGGTGCATTAGGTTATGTATTATTAAGACTATTTTGCATTCACAATTTTCTTTTCTATCGGTTCGAATTTGTAACATTTTAATGAAAACTATTCTTTGAAATAATAACAGTTCAATATTTTTAATTTTAATTTTTGTTATTTTCTCTATATTTTTTTTTGTTTTCAATCTTTAAGCAATACATAACTATGAAATATTAAATTATTTATAATCGATTTTGTCTAATTTCACCGGAAAATATTACACTTTCTATGCGTAAGGAACTATTTCATTATTTCGTGTCTTTTTTAAATAAACAATTAAATAGTTATCATTTATGGTATTTGTTCAAGTAGTACACATTTTAAAATGTTGATAATGTAAGTAATATTACATTTTAAATGATTATTGAGGCCTGGAAAGTCTCCTCGTGTATTGAACCCGTTATTAAAATATAAGCGTCGATACAAAGAATATTATTGAACCAATTCCAATTCACTATATTATATAAGTAAGCGTCGATTTCGTCATCGCCTTTCAATCACTGTTGAGATCAAATAATTTAAAAGCTTTTTGTCTTTAAAACTATATTTTCTTTCAAATAACATAATAAAACTTTACGAATTGAGAAAGATGTAGGAAAACTTTAATAATATTATATTTATATACATACATGTTTTAAAATATAAGTTTTGTGATTTAATATTAAATTTGTGTGAATGATTGGCGTCGTTTTAGCTCTAGAGTATTTTATACTTAGCTTTAAATAATATATGTTATTTGATTATTTGTCATTTTATAGAAATAAAAATGTGGTTTTAGAGGTTATATAGTTAGGAGAGTGAATAAAGAAGAGAAGGTCATTGTACATCAGAGGATGTTTGCGTCTCCTATATCCTTTGAGCACATGCCGCGAAATTCTATCGGAGGATAAGAGGAATTGTCTTTATACATATTTTTCTTATAAAATTCTAATCTAAATATGTTTTTATAGTGTCTCCTATCAAGTTTTTAGCTTTAAAATAATTAAAATCTCTGTTAAGATGATAACATTAATTATCATTGCGTAATATGGTGCATAATTTTTTTAATATTATTATTATGTCAACGTATAAACCAAATAATATTTCATTTTAATTTAAACAAATTTATTGTGCTGTTTCCAAATATAAAAAATTAATACGTGTCATATGTTTCTTTTGAACAAATAAAATACCAATACAAATGACATAACTCTCAAATTAAATAACAGGAAATGATGAATTTTATTGATACTCAGCTGAAGTGCTTCATATCTTTTCTCAGTTTGGTTAATAAATCAATAAGATAAATATATTTTTATTTCAAAACAAATCGTAAACAAGGTAAGAAACATTGGAAAACTGATAGATATACGATTTTCAAGAAAAGTAATTAATTCGCCAAAGCATTGCATGTATAGTTGAGCTACCAAGAAATATTTCATAATTTTTATTAATACCTCATACATTTTTCATGAATATTTTTTTTACACATATGACACACGGGTCATTTCAATGTTTATCACAATTTTTTCCGTCGGTATTAATATTTTATTCCTCATTATCACATGAAAGACCAAACGGGTGTTCGTTTTTACCAAACGGTACAGTGATTTATAGATTGTATTTATTTTGTAAGTTTTCTTTGATAAAACTAGGATTGAGAATTATAAGTAAAATAAAAACACCTAGTCATTTACCTAGTAACCTATTGCAATTTAAATTTATAAATGTCAAATTTATATTATAATTACTTCGATTATTAAGAGCATTGATAAAATAAGATTAATTGTGAATTTAACATTAATAAAACTATGACTCAACACTTGGAAACCAATTGAAGTATTCAGACGATATACTTACATATTTAACTGAAGGTTTCAAAGTGGAAATTAATAATTTCTAAGATAATTACTATTTAGATTAGATCAGTTATTATTTTTAATTTTTAGATTATAGCCCTAAATTCTTTGTATACTTATAAAACTAATAGATACAATGAAAATTATTTGTTGAATTTTTAATGTTTTAATCGAATTATAAAAACTGATAAACGCTTTTAAAACATTATATATTAAGGTCTAAATTTACTTGAAATTCTTTAACAAAATTGTAAAATTTGACGAGAGATACAAGTAAAACACCAATAATGGGTTTAATAAGTTTTAGAAATAAGACCGTATGGACCCAGATTTCATAGAATGTATTCAGAAGTTATGTTTGAAAAACTTCTACACAAGTAATATTACCGCATATTACCGCATACAGCGTAAGTGTACGTGAGTGGAAAATTAATATAATATCATAATTTTTTTTTTTTAACACACAGATTTATGTTAGTGTATACTTATCGGTATAATGATTATTGATTTATATTGTTGGTCGACTATTATACAGCCAATAATTACATGGTAATACAGTGATACACAGTAGGTGTATATTTTTATTTTGTTTTACTAAATATAAGGTTCACACAGTTACATGCATAAATTAACATAATATATATATATATATATATATATTTAATGATTTAATGGAAAGTGTATTTATCGCGATTTGAAACTTTTATTTTACATTACATAAAAATCAAAAAATTCTATTTATGTGGTATAAACTGTAAATAATCGATAAAAATATACATGTCTATATATATATATATGTGTATATAGTCTCAGGTACTTATAATTTAAAATATTTCCATATTAATGTATCTCCGAAATATGTAGTTAATTTAATATTTTTAATGTCAGTCGTTAAAATTTTAAACATTACCATCATGTTCAACTACTGAGTGATAGAATGTGATTCGCAAACTATAAGTGCTTGTGTAAAGTATAGTGAAAAATTTAAAATTATTCCGACGATACTTTGAAGTGTAATATTGCAAGTTATGTTTACCGGGATTTCGCATTTTAAAAGTGTAAACAAATTCGACCCGCGAAAATATGGTGCAAAATTAAAAGAACTTGACATTTGATTAACATAAAGAATAGAGTATGCGTTCAATTATAAAATATTAGTTTATTCCCGGAATAGAGTTTCGTAAATATAAACTAGTATGAATTTATAAATATGTTAATATATAATATAGTTATATTCAGGAGTATAATTATTTAATTGTAAAATTATATGTTACCGTAATCTATCAAAAATCCAGTCTCCAATTGATTTGATATTATTTATTAATTTTAAAATGTATTATGAAGATTGGTTTAAGATGCTATAAACTGAATACGATATTTACTTGTGAGCGATGCCATTAAAATTTAAAATTAATTATCAAAAATAAATGACAAAATATTCAATGTGTTCAACGTTCATAAATAAATCACAATGCACCGTAAAACATTTACGCTGATCAAAGATCAACATCAGCGTTCAAATTTTAATTTTTAACTTCTACATTTTTATTTTTGACATAATTACCGTAAAGTTACATTGATGCCACCCAAGTTGATACTGTATTCTATTATAATTATCGTTTTTATTTAAGAAAAAAAATATATATATATATATTATAAGAATAACAATATGTATCATTATTTTAATAGAATATGCTCGGTATGAATATAATTATTATTAAAAAATATTAATTTATTTTATGTCATTAAAACAAAATAATTTGATAAATTAACCATTTAATTTGCATAGAGAATTGTCGTCGGATTATACGTGATCATTGTGACTAGTGAGCAGAAATTTCCAAACGTTTACTATCATCAAAATAGGTCACTAAAAGTATTTTTCGTGCCAATTTTGATCTATATACGCTACCTATCAATAACCCGGTGTATTCATTCGTTAATTGCTACCTACCGTATCCATGTACATTACGCACAGAATCCCATTAGAATTTTAATAGGTATTCTATCCAAAATACCGTGAACATTGTATAAAATATAAACCGCACCGTGTACATCGGTTTAAAAAGCTTGCCGTCCTCCGTTCTCTGCCTATTTAGATTATCGTGTTTTGACCAAGAAAGTTTAATAATACATAAACTAGATAGTTTTTATTTTTTCGCATGTATACATCATGATTAACTGTCAAAGATAAAATATTAAGCACTCAATCTTATACGAGAAACAGCCAAGTACATAATACGTTTTGTAGATATTCGAAATAGTTAAAGCAGTGTTAGTCACGATCGAAGAATGTCTGTGTCTCCGCGACATTATTTAAATACATGCAAACAAGTTGGTGCATGAGTATGTATCTATGCATGTATGTGTATGTGTGTGTATGTGTGTAACACTTAGTGACTTCATTACTTTACTTTCGATTCAGTGAATGATAAGATATCGCATATTAACATAATATTGAGTTATATTGTTCATTTATTTATTTTTCATTCATATTTTATCCATTTGTAAGTTTATCTCGAAGATCTTAGTACAGTAAATCGTCAAGAACAATAGATAGATAACCGGAAACGCTGCCATGCCAAACTAATATTGATCATACGATAATAATATAGAACATACAAATAGGTAATATTACTGTATCTAGTGATTGGATTGCACACACATATTATATAAATGGTAAAACATTGGTTGCAATTTATTGTTCGAATACACCAAGAAGGTATGCAATCAGTATGTTTAGGCAAGACAATAAAGAAAAAAGGGGGCGTGTATGTGAGAATGAGGTTAAGGGTGGAGGGTAAACAAACGAGAAGACAAAATGAACGAAGAGGAATCTGAAGTGGATATGATGTGCACTTGAAAAATGCGTAAAATGGTTTTTGAAAATGGCAACAAAGATGTAGAATATTTGAAGTGGTCTATCAATTCATGTACAACAAGCACATTATGAAGTTTGGGTAAGTGTAATAACTGTCAAGTAAAACGTGTGATTAGAAATGTATTGGCTCTTATAATTTTTTTATTTTTGTTATAATTTATTTCCATCTTATAGTTGAAATAATTTAAGTTGTCGAAAAGTCAGCGACAGAAAATATCATCGCGCAAAAGTTTCCAATCAGTTTAAATTTTGTATGCAGTGTATCATGTAGGTTCGTACGTTTGGTGGAATGTGTAACTCGATGACAAGCACTAAAAGGCTCCTTTACATATTTTATGGAAATAATTCTAAACAGAACTCAAGGTAAAAACCGATACACACACTGAGATCTCAGATTCATTATAGTTCTTTTGTCCATGTTGTACGTGAAAAAAAATTAAACGGAGATGAAAAATTCAACATTTAGTTTTTGTAAAAAAAAAAAATCCTCATTTATAGTAAACGTGTTGAAACCTCTGAAAAAATTTATATTTTATTTGCATGAATATTATTATTATTATTATTATTATTAATATTATTACTTGGTAACGCGATGGTATGTCTGGTTTATTTTTAATCGTAGAAGCAAAAGTGACTGTTGCTTTACTGTTTTACTTATTTCTATACGATGTGAGTGACGCCTGCCGCGAACAACGATTTACATCATTGGCATTTATTGCGAGCTATTAATGAAATTATTGGTAATGAATAATATTTATGAATTTGCCGTTCGAAAATCTGTAGAAACATTTTAGTTATTTGAATTATTACGGATTTACAAGCCGCCAAATTATATTTTTAATCTTGGCTGCAAGGCGTATGTAGGCTGAAGGCCAATTTTAACATAACTCATATATTCCAAGAGAATACAATATTTTTATGTTTACCTAAATCAAATCTTACGAGAAAGATATTGATAAAATTACTATCAGTATTAACAATCAATAATAGTATAAATAATGATAATAGTAATAATATAAATAATAATAGTAGTAATAATAATAATAGTAATAATAATAATAATAATAATAATAGTAATAATAATAATAATAATAATAATAATAACAACAATGCACAGGATACATTTTAACTACGATGATGATTTCGATGTGTCAATTAATCGAATTGTTTAAAAGAAAACTTGCTAGTGGCTAAGGAAAACGTTAAGATGGCGTGAGGAGGCGCCGGAGGTTGAGTTGAATTCGATTTGGACTCGAGAAAATAATGAAGGAAAAAAGACAATATTCCACACCATATAGAAAATTTCATTTTATTGGCCATCCAATGGTGCTTCGGGGTACATCATACAAAAGTTATTAGATTTTCGTGTATACACATATACGTACAAATATATATATATATATATATATATATACAGAGTGATGTACAAGTAACACAATTATAACTTAGGCCACCCATATTGTTGTTATGCTCACTAGGTAAATTCAATATAATTAAAATTGATTAATATATTTAACGGCGTTTCTGTCGCAATGGTTCATCGTACATTTAATACATTTAAATATATGTAGGACGATACTAAATGTAATTAATTTCTAATTAATGTAGCCGATACAATCGATGGTTCTCTATAAACGAAAATAGCTGGCTAATTTTTTAAAATCGTAAATGTATCGTATGATATTATAATACATTTACAAAAAAAATTACACTGCACCGAACGACTAAAAATATCTCCAATGTACATCTATAATGCACAACTATAGAACAATTTTTATACAGAGTTTGGCTAGTCGTTCACTTGTTGATAAGTATAGCACTCGCAATAAATCTCCACAATAATCATCTACACCGACGCTGACTGTTTTGCCAACAGATAAAAATACGAAAACAAAATGTGTCTAGAGCAGCGTACGTTACACGAAATAAAATTAATATCATTTCGTAATAGCTTAATTAAAAATGTATCCCGTTGACCGAATTTAAATCAATCGACAACAAGTGAAATTAAATATAATTTCGGGGAGAAACGTTTTCGAAACCATTTGGGGACGCGCACAACGTGGTATTGGGAGCGTGAAAAAAATGTGTGTTTACGAGATGTTAATCAGCCGGTCCCCGTCGCGCGAGTGCGGCCATAGAGAATATTTATACGCATAACTTCACAAGTACATTCGCATTTGACGATCGTAGTTCACTTAACGTTGGTACGGTTGAGATCGGTAACCGTTCGTGAAAAATGTATGTGTTCGGTGTAAAAGTGATTGTCGCAATACGCAATGATGTGTATCGTTCGGAAAAGAACGATCGCGCCCTAAAGGTCTTATGCGTAAAAAATTAATAATAATGACAATGCACTCAAAGTGTGTGCTACAGATTAGAACCATAAATCTCGTCCGCGTCTTACCTGATGTCTGCCGGGCCGTATCTAAGTGCACGGCAAGCCACAGGGCTAGGGTAATAATCGATAGAAATCCGGTTTTGTGAAACATCGTCGTTACAATGATGATATTGAATCGTAAAGATTTGTGTGTTTTATTTTTTATTTTATCCTTAACGAATATAACGTGTTATACGGATCGCGTAAATCGGAAGAAAAGAAAAAAAAAAAAAAACCAAATTAAAATTAATATTCTCAAAACTACATGTCGACCGGTTTTTATCAATTTTTTATTTCCCGTTCGTGTTCGTTCAGAAAAAAAAATCGGCTTCAGCTAGAACGGTGTTATTACGACAATGATAATACGATGACACGGACGCACGTGCTGGACCACTATTTGTGCAGCGGGAGCGCGTGGACTCGTGTCGGCGGGTACGAGCGCGTATGATCCGCTGCGCTGTGCACGTAACGGTCGTGTTTTTCCCTCGCGCGCCGAACGCCGGGTCGTCGGTTCCGATCGGCCGCGGTCGCCGCAGTTGCGGTACCATGCGATCGCACGAGCGCTTACACCGGCACCGGTTTGGTGGTATCCCGGCGCGGCGGCAACAGTGGTCCCTTTTTTTTTCGCACGGCGAGGGATTCGGAAACGCGCGCAAATCCTTTCTCGAATGCAATTCGATCAGGTCTATCACCCTAGGGGATTAGTCTGTTCGAGCCCCTGTTCCCTCAACATTTTTTATGAATTTAGAAAAAAAAAGTATTGCTTAATTCTTTTTATGCGATTTAAGTTTAATATCGTAAACGTTTGCCAGGGTTTTTCATATAGTCCATTGTCGATCTAACACATTACTGCTAAATCGATTATTATCAAAATTATTATCTTCCGGAATAAATACATTTAAAATACGTGGTTAGACCCCCAAATCTCCCCTCCGATCATCCTACCAAAACGTCTAGGCACGTTGTTGCCTCAGTTGAAAGGAGTCGCAACGTGTTGTACAATCGTTGACCGACCAATACAAAGTACTGTTTTATTAATTAATTGTGGACGTACTACAATACATACGAGTTCACTATATTTTTTTATTTAATATTTATTATAAATTATTAAATTTGAATTATCGAAGAAAAAAAAGATATTAGGTTTTGAGCGAAGGAGCCTTACCAAAATCAATAGCCCTTCTTATCTACCATGACCATAGTTCGAATCGGATTTCAATCGTATGCATAATTGCCGATTTTTATTTTGAATAATTTTATATATATGTTTCTCATATAGACCTACTATCATGTTCTGACAATCCTACGGTTCGGTTACCATTGAAATGATCGATTTTTGTTTACCAAAATGCGCGTAACGTTTTCATAATAATAATAATAATAATAATAATAATAATAATAATAATAATAACAATAATAATAGTAATTATTATTGTTGTTCATTATCGATGAAAAAATTCAAGTGCGTAAAGTATGTAAACATTTTACTTCGATGATGGACCGGATCCAAAATATAACGATGTATGAAAATATACGTAAACTGATAGAATTTCTAAATTTGTTATGCGCGTACATACCATGCAGTGGAATGGAATTGGCAGTATTTTAAAAAAAATGGTTTTCGTTTAAAAGTATCGTATATTACAAATAGGATTTAATTATTTCATAAAATCGCAAAATTATTTCATTCCATTCGAATTATGCAGATTTCAATGGTTAAAATTTTATCCCACTTTTTTATTTCATAAATTTCTGTGACACTTTTAAAATTTAATACAACTTAAGCAACTAAATAAATGCAAGAGATTAAATATATTATGAACTCGACATTGTAACGAAACCAGTCAATCGATACTATGGACGTTGTTTATAAATGTAGTTATTATGTAAATGTAGGTAGGAAAACCAGTGCTAAGATGAAAATAGGAAATTAGATGACCGTTGAAGCATAATAATAATAATAGCATAATAGGACGAAACAGAAATTAATTCGTACACGTAGAGTGTAAAGGACACTCGAAGAGAATAATTATGACTAAGGTCACTGTAGTTGGTGATCTACTTTGGATGTGAAATGCGTAAAATAATTAAGAATTGAGGGCAACTCCAAAGGAATGGTAGAGATGAAAATGAAGCGCTCATATCTTGTTCCTTATGAGCTTAAAATAAACGAATAAAAATCTCATTTAATTTATAATATTGTTCTTAAATTGGTTTTATACAATTGAATAATATCTTTAAATTTTGTTCCTCGGATTATATTTATATGTATATCATGTTATCCAGTTAGCATTACATTTGTATGTATATGTGTACAATATCGGGTAACTAATAAGATACAATATTATTTTCCTTCTCCCTCTCTCGTGTTCTCTCAATTGTCATTGGCATAAAAAAATAAAAAAATTAAATGATTGTTTTACCATGTTATTATCAATAGGTATCCATACCAATGTGTAAAGAATTTTAAAATTGAATTAAATCTAAACCATTTAAAATTATGATAATTTTCTGTACACTTCTATTCACGATTCAACAATATTAAACACTATGCGTGCGATTTGGATGAATTTGTAATATTATCGCATTAGTAAAATATTTTAACAAATAGCCACACCTAGTATTATATCGTATTCAGTGACAAACGACGTTACCACTGCGGTAATGTACAGTATAAGATGTATTGTAAATGTCACGGTTTGTTTATTGTTTTAAGCCGTTTGCGAATTGGTTTCCTATGAGAATGTTTCTATTGGTAAATGATTATGATGTCATCAAAATTACCTCAGTGCTCGGTATAACAAAAGTATTTATGGGAACATATTATAATATATTTTTGTTACGTGGGTATGTTTTATAATGATTATTCGTGATGGCAATGGTTATAGTTGTTAATAATAATGAATTATATTTATGAATAAGTATATACTATAGGTATTAGAAATAAATTTATAAGATAATGATACTATAGAGTATGTACGAGACAAATGAGTCGAGAATATAGAAAATTATTGTTATATGTTGTGCAGCGAAGTTACATTTGTAGTATATTGATATGTATGCTTATAATATCCATCGGAATGTAAATTCAAGTACAACGAAGTATTTTTATTTAGCCGTACGATTTAGTTGAATCATTCCCTTATGATCAGAAACGATTTCAATATTAATATTGTTTTAAAACATACACAAAACTAAATGGTGGATTCTTTATGTATGTACACTTCTTACTGAGAAATAACAAATGCAAAACTCAACCGAATTAGTATTTATAATTTATAAATAATAAGAATTTTATATTTTTACATAGAAACGTTAAAATAGTAGTTGAAAATGTAAGTATATATTTAAAAAACCAAAGAAAATACTAAAACTACATTGAAAAATGCAAATATTTGAGATTCTAATACTTAACAAGACACCTGTACCTATTATATTTGTATCATGGACGTTTTTTTTTTCAATTATTCCGTTGTTCTGGAATAACAAATATGTATACACATTTACACATATACATAATGAACATTCGATAAGAACATGATTTATTGATCGATGATGTGCATTTTGATTGGTTAAAATATATGTATATATATTTATATTATTATTTTATTAATCAAGATATCTATTTATAATGGGGTTTGTTTCATTGTCGAAATAATATTAAGTCTTACATATATTTAGTCATACAAAAAATGATTTAAATTTTAACTTATGCTAACGACTTAAGTAAGGTTAGATGCGTTTATTTATGATTTTAAATGTAATTCATTCTAATTGAATAAACATATGGGTTTTTTAAATATTAAAAGGTTTTTAATTTATTTTAGTTTAAAAATGTTTAATATTAAATCCTTAAAACATAAATGAAGCGTTTTTTTTGGTATTTAAAATGTTGATTAATTTTCTATACGACATGAAATTCTGTAATGCTTTAAATAAAAAATTAATAAATAATTACTAGTAAAATTAAGCGTTTTTAGAGTGTAAAAAATAATTTTTATAATTGTAATTTTTAAAGTCTTGATAATTCGGTAATTCGTATATTTTTGATAATCATTTACAAGCAGTTAATGTGCGTAATATATTATTCTCTAAGCCTCGTCAATAAATCAAGTGAATTAGTTTATTAGTATAAACTAACAGTTTGAGTAAAATAAATTATTAAAATTAAAATCATTTAGATACACCGAATTAAACGAAACCATTCAACAACATGTATGTTTTAATTTTATCGAATTTAAGTCAGCGGAACGAGAGATAATCTTTCGATATATTTAAGTTGAAAATATTATACTTTGTTAAATAATACCTAGGACATAATATTATCTGTGGTATATTGTGTAAAATACCGATCATATTTCATTTCTAAGATTAGGGTTAATCACGTACAAGATGTACGGCCGTCGTTAAATCACGTACTTGCAGTGCGTCCCACTTGGCCGTAACAAGAAGACTGCATTATAAGAGCACATAAACTGTTTGTAAACATTTTATTTCGAAATAAATCACTACCGGTTGGACGTATAGGTTTACGGAGTGGCATGATGATATAGGCCGGGGGAGAAAAAGAAGTTTAATCTCATAACACGTCCACCCTCTGTAAACTGTCATTTTCTCGAGAATTTGGCTTCACGTCAAATTCAGGAAGATGCATACTATAATACTTGCATGTAAAATGAAACGCGTACTGGATACATAACTTAAATGTGTAATTGCTTCCGGCAACCCTGGAAGAGAAACTTATCGAGCTTATTAAGCTTATTGTAACATTTATAATCACTGAAATTATACTGCCAAAGGGTGTAAAATTATCTTGTATACCTCCAGTGGGAAAATAAGGGATTAATGAATAGCATGTATATGTGTATAAAGCGCACTTTAAATCGTTGTGTTTAGTGTTATTATTACGTATTTTATTGCAACACCTATAATCCTCCTTGGTTGCAATATCGGTTTTATCCAACAAAACTTCCTCCTCGGGGTCAGTTGAACAACCAAATGTGTAAGCACCATTCGTTAAATAGCGTGATTGTGTTATGAAATGTTTGCTTGGTCACATAAAGTTACAAGTTGGGTATCAGATGTAAGATGAGTATAATTAAAAAAAAAAAAAAAAACTCTAGAATATATTATGTGTATTTAGTATTAATGGATATTAATGCAAACGTGTGTACAATTTTTGTTTTTAAGTCAGTGGCACGTTAAATTAAATTATATCGAGGGAATTAGAAAACAATAAAAAATCAAATAAATATAAACAAAAATTTAATGGGTTTACATTTTGAATTATAATAGTTAAAAAAAATGTGAAGGCTGGTGGTTTAAGATTGTTCTAAATATTTTTAAGTAATCAATTGATTCATGAAATCGTATAATATTGATCACTGATATTTTTAGAAAAAAAAAAACTCTGCCAGAAAACATAGTAAAACAATTTGGTGCGATTAAGAGAAAAATAAAAAGATTGGACATCTACGAGCTGGAGAAAAATTAAAACATTAAAATTTATTTATTTAATGAATATAATTATTAATAAAAATAAACACCCGATTTTTATTTGATTTAAAGTTGTGATTGTTTGCTTTAAATGTAATTCTAAGACCCAAACTAGATTTAATCTCTATTTTTGACTATTATACATAAAAAAAAAATCTTGTAATTTCATATCACTATTTAATATTTTTGACTGAGTTTTCAAAAAATATAACGGTTAAAGGTAATTAATTAATGACCTCCAAGAATTATTTTTGGAGAGTTAAAATTTACAATTCTTGTGTATTCTTATAAATTAAATAATTAAAACAAAATCATTACTAAATATATGATACAATATATTATAAATTTGAACTTGTAATTTTTAAAATTTTTATTTTTACCGACATATAACGTACAAAATCCGTGTAAAATGTTTATTTTATTTTCCGTTGCCACCATTTCTCAGTTATTTAATTATATTGGTAAAAAGCGTTTTTAAAATAAATAAATAATAAAGGTGGTGATCGATGATTGACAACTGAACCTAAAGTGAATTTCTTTCGCTGCTGGTAAAACTTTTTTTTATTGAATTTATGATTATGCAATTTAAAGCAGAGAAACATGATGCAATAATACTGACATGAAATTTAAAACCACATTAAAGTTTCGGCTTTTCTGTTCAAAACCACCCACTCAAATATTTTTTCCTCATCAAAAGCATGAAAGATCATATGTAAATTTTTAAATATAGAATAATTTAATAAAAAAAAAAATTGGCCAACGTTCTGTTATCACTCAGTTTTAGGAACACGTAACTTTATTTTTCCAACCTAGATATCATTCAACGTATTAACTTTGATAGCATCCACAATAATTATGAATTTTTTTTTTAGATGGATGACTATTCATTTTTTATACATTTTATGTGTAACTAACTATGAGAATTAGCGGAATAGTTAAATTTATTTTTAAACAACTAAATGAAAACAGCATGGAAACGTCACCCAAAGGAAATGTGTACCAGTTTTAATTAAGTGTTTTTTAAAAAAAGTCTCTATTATGTAATTTTTAAATAGTAATTTATATTAAGGAGACATATCCACATGCAACATCTGTTAATATTATGTTTTGAGTCTCGCGTCCATAGACATTAAACAAATAAATAAATATTATCGGCTTTTGATTGAATTACTTTGCTTCACGTGCGTTTGAAATGAGATGGCTGGTCTAACTAAAAAAAATAATGTACTACATCGATCTCTAACGCGTGCTACACTATTGGTTTTTATGACAATTTTAACCGTACGTGTTTGCCAGTACATTTTTCATCGAACCACCAGGATGATACCGGTAAACTGTCATTTTTTAAAATACTATGTGACTCGTACGTGGTTGCGTATACGCATACACGAGCAATTTTGTTATCAGTTCGGGTTTAATTTAAAACACAAACCCGACAAAAATCAAAAAAAACTTTGATTTTGTCAGTTTTAACCATACTTGATCTGTTTTAATTTAACGGGTAAACACGTACGGTTAAAATTGTCATTAAAACCGATAGTATATATACGCATTTAAGAATACGATGTTAACAGTGAGCGGAGCATTGATGTAACGAGTGATCTTACATAATTATATGTATAGTATCTAAATGGGGAGAAATTAAATGAAACCAAAAGTCATTGAATATAGGTATTTAAAAACTGTTTTTAAAAGAAACAACCCAATAAAAAGACAAAAAAATTTAAATTTGTGAATAATTTTATTGATACAAACGATTAATAATATAAAACTAATACAATGATTTTATCAATATTTATGTGAAATGTATAGATCTTCGTATTTGGGAGCACTGTTGTAAAAATAAATATAGTAACCAAAGATAGACGCAACTGTTAGAAGTCTTTCAACATGTTTATTAATTTTCAACGTTTTTTAGAATTATTCGTAAAATAATGATTGAAATGTTATAAACTATATTGTGCATCCAACTCGATTTATTTTAATTAAACGAAATATTAAAATGTTTATGTTTTTTACCTCCAATAAAAGTGTATTCAATATTACAATTTTAACGATTTCATAGCTGAAAATATCGTCCGTCAACTTTAAGTAGGATCCTTACTTTATCTAAAATTTAAAAAAAAAATTGTTCTCAAAGACTGAGTGTTGGAAAACCAACAATATTTCGCTTTACAAATATATATTTTATGGGACTATTAAATGTAAATGAATGTTTTATGTTTTTAAATACATTTTCAAGGATTTTTAAGAACATTAAGGTCTAGAGTGTTAAACATTTACACTAATGACTGATGATGTCATTGCTTATTTTATGACGGACGATCAATGAATTTGTTACACATTTAATCTATTATTAGGGTTTCTGCATAGAAGCTGTTGAGAGTGTAGGTAGCTATTCAAGTATATTTGCTGTACATTTTTCACACGAATAAAAAAATTTCAATGTAAATTACATATTCCATTTGAAAACCCATAAAATCGTATCTACGCTTGTTGTTAAATTTAAATAAATGTTTATCAATCATCTCAGGGATGTGGAATCACTGATACTCATTTAAGTATCAATTGGCGTATTATCTTAATGAAAGTTATTTATTATACATGTCATAAAATACGAGGTAATTCAGGCCAATTAAATATGCATTTATGTTCAACACAAAAGTTGTCGTTTTTACCATCAAAGTCTTTTCTTTTGTCACATATATTGGATGTTTTTTTAATTGTTATACATCATCGTTCTATGGACAATTAAGGACTCTTAAAAACATTTTTGTTTTTTATGAATGACATGTCAAGAAATTTGCTAGTTCAAAATTAAAATTTAACTATGACAAATTATTGTATATATTTTTGCATACAATTGGTTTCGTTTAAATAAGTATTTAACTTTTTTAAAAATTAATTATAATTATGATTAAGTGATAAAACTACAGAATGGTAAACTAATGGTTCAGTTAACTCAAAAAGTATTTAAATTTTGAGTTTTTGTAACTAAAATTAAAATAATTAAAATAAATGATTTTAATTGGTCATAAAAATTCGGAAATTCGGAAGATTAGGAATTTGAAATACAGTTTTATTCAATAAAGGGAATGGTAAGCCAAAACCCTGAAAATCGTAAAAACACTACTCCGTACACTACTCCAGTAAAATTAAATTTAAATATTTATAAATCTTAGCTAAAAATTGAGTATTGGTTTTTTATGCAGGGATTTCCAGAGAAAAAATTTTTGTTGAAAACATGGCGATAAAAAATATATGTTTCTCTTTAACAAAATGTTAAGATTATGATATACATTTGTAAAAAAGTTACATCTTTATCATGGTATGAAGTTTTGGAAACAATTCAATGTAAAGTGATTATATAGAACGATATAATAAAGTGGATATAAAATTTAGTAAAAATTAGATTAAAATCTAATTTATACACAAAAACAATTTTACACAAATAACGGAAATTAAGAATTTTATCTTCAAATTGTTGATAGCTTATAATATAATATTGTATAATGAAAAAAAGAAATTTTATATTCATACATACCTAAAATGTGAATTATTTAAATTTTTACTCATTTAGTTTACTTGTGAAAGATGAATAGATCTCTGGTCATTTAACCCGGGTAAAAAATGTATAATTTTTCACATTAACATTCATGTGTATTTATGATATTAGCAATGCAAAATAAAATCATATTTTCAGTTTGAATATCATCGCATATAGAATGTATTAGTTACACGTTATTGTTCTCTAAACAGTGCCTGAATAGTCTGTTTCTATTTGTTTTGAGTACGAAAAATAATACTATACGAGTTATTCATACAAGTGTGTAGGCCCACCGATATTCTAGAATTTGGCCACGCACCGATAGCTAGGGGCATGGACCGATCGCAAGGACAACCGATATTCGCTCATTGACGAATAATGCAATCTGAAGAACCGCATTAACTACTACTAAAGAATCATTATCATGCACCCATATTTAAGTTATGGAAAAAAGTTCAATACGTGTTTAAAATTGAAAATAAATTTTGTCTCATTCGTTTCGAGTATTTTTTTATTCACTAGCTGTATTAGTCACGGTTTATTAACAGAATTTCTTCTTTTTTTTAAATTTCTTCTTGCGTTCAAATATCCATAATATAAAAGTGAGTATTGTATGTA
Organism: Sipha flava; assembly: GCF_003268045.1. Lineage (NCBI taxonomy): Eukaryota > Metazoa > Arthropoda > Insecta > Hemiptera > Aphididae > Sipha > Sipha flava. Next base: position 637,880 of record NW_020273058.1, read on the forward strand.
TACAATTATTAATTTAAATTGTTGTTAATACGCGAAATGAAATAACCGAAGCTCATGAAATATATTTAAGAAATGTACACAGAGCAATGAAAGATCGTTTGATAAAAAAATGTACATGCCATTAGATTGTGTTTATTAGAACTGAAATGCGTACGGAGTTGCTTGAAAATACTTCAATTGAAAATATTAACCATTGTGTAGATTAACTTTACTACGGATATACATATACGGTATCTAATTGTATGAATTGGCAACGTTATTGTGCATCGACCGAATGCCGGTAAACCTGGAATTCATATAATCGTAAAACTATTTTAGATTAAAAAGAAAAAAATGTAAATGTCTGATCACTGTTAATACTCGTATTTACGAACTAGTTGTCTAGTGCATATTTGTACAGTGTATTCAATCCGCATACGCACGTAGACGGAAATTTCATTTCAATTAAATCTTATAAAAATAGAGAAAAATTTTTTACACGTTTTCATTGTGAGATTTGTTCATCATATATTATAAAGATAACGATTGAAGAAGCAATGATGATTTGAAGGCTACGATAAACATTTATCGTACAAAAGTTAAAAAAATTACACATTTGCATTTGGTTACAAAAGCAAAGAAAAAAGAAAAAAAGTCTTCGCAGCCGAACTGTTAATTCATCTCGTTGTTGTGCTACTCCTATAAGTTTTTCTCGCGAACCGCACTGACAGATGGTACATTCATGTTATTAGTTTTCAATACAGATGCCATCGAAATATTTCGCGGAGCATATAATTTAACGCACCGACGAAGCCGTATAACTCGGCTCGTCCAAAGCGTTACGAGTATCGAATGCATTTGCTCAAATGCACCCACCTCGATACCATTCGTTACACTCGTTAATCATTATTATTTTTATTTTTTTTATCGAGTGATTAAAAATATTTGAAAAAAAAAAAAGAAAATCACAACCGCATTACATTACCATTCCACTAATTGGCCACCTAAAGTGTACGAACGATCGTAACAATAGGTGTACATGAAAATCTTGTAAGACAACACCTGCGCAAGTTGTGCGCAATATCGATTCATTTTTGAAGCAAACCCGCTAATAATTTAATAACGCACCGTCGTCGCCGTGCGGAACACGCTAACGCAAGGACAGCGCGTGTTCGCGTGTGCGAACGTCTATTAGATAAGAAAACATCGGTGGCAAGCGGAAATCGTTGGCGTTTATGACATCAGAAAATTAAATAATATCTTCGGCGTACCTGCAGTACCTGTATCGGGATAATGCGCCCGCGCGTGGAACGTTCGACACACGTACGTTGCCCATACGAGACGGGCCATACGGGTATTATTATTAAACGTAATATTATGTTTTAGCCGGTGGCTACCTGTCCACAAGTAAAGAACCGGCCGACACCGCAGACCGAAAGAAAGGTAAACAGTCTGTTATTATAGTTCAAACGAAAAACATAAAAAAAAAAAAAAAAAATTAAAAAAATAAATAAAAGTAAAAAATATTTAAGAAATTATTATGGTAATTACATATTTTACAGTGTTGGCGATTGACCGCACGAGATTTTTTTTTCATTTTTATTATTTATTTTACGTAACATACGTAATCTACAACACTGATTGATGTGAAGTGTAAAGCGCGTTCGTACGAGATTTGAATTCGGACGAAATGCATGGTTGCGAGGAAGGCCATTGAGCATCTTGAGAACTAAAGTAACCGACCGAGATAATATTTTTAGTATTTTTTAACCGCGTGAAAAATGGCCTTTCTGTGATTTATTATTCGAAATATTTCCGTTAAAACAATACGTCTTGTTGAAATGTGTTGAATTAAAACGTACGTAGTTGAAAACGTGCGAACAAACTTGAACAATTGCAAATATATTCCCTGTGCTATGCGATTTTACGAGTAAATCGTATGGGTTAGTGTTGGTTTTTTTCATTTCATTTATTCAAATCGCTTTATTCGTGCGTTGATAATTTTCATAATTTCCATGTTGGGCTACGAATGTTGTAAATTACAAAGAAGAAATAGGTACATATTACGTTGTTCATAAAATATGTTCCATGACTAATAACCTCAGTTTTGGTCTCTACGTTGTCTTCTGAAATGATCATACAGGTTTGGGATATGACAAAGCAATCAAAAGGAACATGAAACTTGATTTGAACCCAATTGTCTACGAAAATTTGAATCGTCGACTTCAGTAATAATCAATAGTACATCTACTCTGCGGTCGAACTCTTAAACTGTTCAATAAACTTCCTTTCGTTATACAAGGGGAGCACCATCATTCAAACGGATAGCTCTGCTACTACGTATTACGATGTATACGTATACATGGTCGAATAAAAAAAATATGTAATTACCTGTGGTCGGTGGACAGTTACTCTGCTCGTCAGTTTGATCTAAACAATCAACCACGCCGTTACACACTTGTGACTTGTGAATACATCTAGTACCATCGCATTGGAAATCATCATTGGCACACACTGAAAAACGCGAAAAAATTATTACCGTTCATAATTTCATGTTAAATGTCAAAAATATTGATGAACGATATCGTGTAATACCATTTAATAAACGATAATATTAGGAAACAGATGTTTTTTAATATTGATTACAGAACGTTCTGTTCACCTTGAAATCTGACCAACAATGTTTTTTCAAGATTTTTTTTATTTTAATAGAGAAATTTAATTAAACATTTATTAAACAAGAAATTCTGTTTGCAAAATATATTTTATTGAAAAGTGAATCTGAACGAATATTAACGAAATAATCACTTCATAATTTGTTAAATTTAAATTACTTTAACCTATGCACGTGGTCACCAACAATTTTTTGAGAGGAGAATTGTTGACCTTCAGTTAAAAAACATGGCAGAAACTATTAGTTGCTTCATACTTTTTAGCAATCCAACACTATATTTAAACAGTAGGTATACTTATTAATATTTATGACATCACTATGTGATAACTTTTATTATAATAATCGTAAAATTAATATGATTTTCTATGCGCCAATTTTTTTTTATTAACTCTTTATTCAAATTTAAACTACTACTAGTGTATTATATGAACATAATATGTTTATTCATTTACTTGATATTAATTTTATTATATTTTGTGAAGTATCTCGTTCTTCTATATTACAACTTTATATAATTTAATTTTATTGTGAATAAAATAATAATTGTTTTTTAAAATCAGCTTAAATTACACTGCGTTAGTTATTAATCTATATCTATAGTGATTATAATATTATATTATGATGTTAAAAGAATACAACACACGTTATTGAAAATATTTAAGGCTAAGTTATGAAACTCTTAAATTAGATACTTGTCTTATACTTATCGGTACTTGGATTAAATTAAGTTGTTATGTAGATAATATATAAAATATAATAAAGTTAATACATAATAGGTGTGTATATATTTTATTTTTTTCGTAAAAATCGTTGGCATTCGATTAAATAATTAATAAACCGTGCGGAATACAAACAGTTGCCGCCTACACCGTTTACGCGGCTTATTGCTGCACTTGATTCAGAAAACATTTTGCAAAGCGGCTACACAGTTTACAGTTACAGTTTTTGAAACGGATCTCGTCGACGCGCGCATGTAAAACGTCGTTCTTCCAATATATAATCGTGTGCAGATGGAAAACCAGAACGCGAAAATAAAGAAAACCAACAGCTTCCCCCCCCCCACGTGAAACACGTTAACGGCGTCGATTACGTTTCGAACGCAATTCACGCGAAGTTGTGCAGCACAGCTGCGATCCTTGAACGATACGGCGCAACGAGGACCGCGGAAACGGTTCGTCCGCTTAACGTGTGCGAGGAGTTAACAAAACAATAATAATAGTAAAAGTTGTCTCGGAAAATAATACGCTTCGGGCGTTGGATGAATTGCTGCCCGACGGTTCGACCAGATAGGTGTACCCTCGCACGCACTCCACGAGGTTTTTATAATCGATCCGTTGATTAACCGCTGTGATTTAGTGCCCCGTGTTCGGTCTTATATCATAGCCTTTAATCAAATTTTACCGGGTGGCGGGGAGCGGTTTCGCAACAGAAATCCCCGGATCACGTGAACCGGCCGACCGTGCACTGATTTATTGACAGCGCTTGATGCCTACGACCTTTTTTGCATGCGCTTTCGTGTTCATCGATTCACTCATTGTAACCAGTTCCTCGTTACCCGGTGGTACGCAATGGTTGTTAAATAACCTATACGCGCGTGGTGCAATTCTTTTCCGTACGAACGCGATACAAATACGAAGGTAAAATGGGTTACACCGTGTACACGATAAACATCTTGGAACGCGCGTAGCTTATTTAAATAATGGTCCGTGTTACAGAAATGAAAATTCCCATTAGTGTTTTTTCTTGCCGTCGAATGAAATGTATTAATTAGAAAGTATTATCAGTGCTCGTACCTAATGAATTAATTTGGTTTTATCTTTGATTAATAAAACGAGTTTTTTTTTTTTTTTTTAGGTATTATGTTTTACAAACATCGATATTGGAACGCAATATCATTAGGTTAAAGAAATTTTATCGTTTTAATAAATATGGATCGTTAAATTAACATATTTTTTAACAAACGTATTAGTCGTCAAACTTTGCCTGCCTGAGTGTTGTTGTCGTCGTGTGTTTAAGTAAAATAAATCGAATCACGGTACCCCAGTGAAAATTTTAGGTTCGAATTGTTTGAAATGTTGGCAATATGCCTAAATCCATTAACGGAGAAGCACTTTAGAAATTTCCGCCCCGAGGACATGTAATAATTGAGTTTCGGACTTGAAAATCGGTATCTGTGGTTAGCAAAATACGTACGTTTAAGGTCAACGTTAAGCGGTACATTTTATGCGATTTTCCGAAAGATGTTTTGACAAAATAATAAGAGACATGAACTGTAGATGACGGCAGCAGTACGTTGACATTAACGTTAGGTCAGGCGTCAGAAAATCGAAACGTTTCTTTTAATGGAAAATGTTAAATCTTTGAACGTGAAAAAAATCAACAATAAACCGTATGGTACTAACATTGTAGGTGTTCAAATATCTTTTCTATTGTTGTATAAATTATAACATGTTTTGATTACGTTTGAACTATGTGTATTAAAAATACGATCATATTATATATTTACTTAACAGAAACAAAAAACTATTGTTCTCCGTAGCTAATAATGGCAATCTTAATTTATCTTTATTTTTCCAATTTTATATTGTACAACATTTAGGAAAAATTATATTTTAAAACACAATTTTTATGGGTATTTATAACAACAAAAAACAGTCAAAATTCTAAATATTATTTATTATATCTACTATTTTATCCGCTATAAATATATCAGTATTTTTCAAAACTCTATTGGAAGTTTTCAACATTTTCTTTAAAATTACGGGGAAAGTCTAAAAAAAAATTATCTATTTACCAGTACCCATATATGTACAATTTATAATTCATATAAACGAATAGTATATACAGACACGCATATGCACACATATACACACCCACACCCACATATACAAATATGTATGAGACTTTTGAAACTTTTACTCGAACAATTTTTTTAGTTATGCAGTATAACAATATAAACCTTGCATAGTAGTTTACAAAAAATATTTTTTCTTTAAAAGTAATAGCATATCATTATGAACTAAGTAATTTTTTTCTACTTCATCCAAAATCTAATATGAAAAACATTTTTCAAGATAGACACATCGCTACCTTCCCCCCAATGGTAATATCATATAGATTATAGTATATATTCCCTAAAATTAATTTACATTTCCATTTAAAATATAATAATTCTTTCGAACAGAAAAAAAATATAATTTAAAATGTTAACGCTTTAGTCAAACGATTTATTAATATCGCATATAATACGTCTGTGCATATCATAATCCATGGGTAATTAAAACAGTGCAACTGTGCATCCTTAAAATGTATGGTGCATTTGAAGACATACTAGTGCAAGTTTGACTAAAATGATCATGCACAAATTAAAAATGTATACACCACCATCTTTTAAAGGTAAATGTTAAATAAATATTTACTCCAATAATTTGTTTTGATATTAAATTTCAATCATCACTCATCAAATCTTTGGTATTTGTAATACAAAAAAATATCTGGAATATATCTGACACGAATAAAAAATTTTTGTAGATACTTACCAGGTTCAAGATTGCTTTTGGAACTCGGACACATAAGTTCATCAGTTCCGTCTGGACATTCGACCAAGCCGTTGCATCGATATTCTGGTGGTAAACAAGCGTTGGTGACTACACAAAGCGTTTCGCCTGATTGGCATATGGCGGTGTTACCAGCATATGCTTTAGTTACAAAAAAAAGTAATAATAATAATAATATATATAAACATAAGTATTATAAAAACAGTGACTACTACTTTCATGTTGAGTGTAATTCAAAGAGTATAAAATTAAATTTAAAAATCATATGTGTCGCTTAAATCGATAAAAAATAATAAATGTCACATTATCAAGTAAAAAATAAAAAATTAAATTAAATATATCATGAGTACAAATGCAGGATGATCATACAGTATACAACGTTCAAATACTATGTATACTATGTACTACGTACTATTTATATTATGGTGAAAATACTGAATGAATAAAAATATTCGAACTATCTAATCACAAACAAATAGCTAATAAGCAAGATCAATTTTATGGCGTTTAAGTTTTTTTAGTGTACACTAATCGGTGACTAACAACATTAACATAATACGTTTACAATACTATATATTTATATTTTTTCGGAGAAAAAACTAAACACTTAAAATAGTCGGCTTGATTTGTTTTCACAGGACTAAACCATTAATGTATTTAAATTGGAATTCAACGAACATAATATGAATGATTGAGAAACGTTGATAGTAAAGTTCTATCAGATCATAATATTGACAAGCAATAATACTCTTAATTTCCAGGTATACGTTAGATCACCTAAAATACCTGGAAAATCATATTACACTTATATCTTCAGTGAACAAATAACGAGTGATTTTCCGGCGGCTAATGTCACCTGTATTTAAATGTACCTTGGTCGATGTCGAATCCTTCTTCGACGATCGTCAGTGGGCTGCTGGGATTGAATGTTCTCCAGTTGGATATGAAATATTTAAGATGATTTTCTAACATTTCCTTAGATTCGCCGCTCTCGGATTCAATGTCTACGGTTGCTCTTACGAAAAATTTGTCAGTATTGCTTGGCCTGAAAGATGAAAATAAAATAATCAATTATTAAGTCTTAACCCTTTCACTGCCAGAAAATTTTCACTCTGTTGCCTGTCTTTGCCACACAAATTTGAATTATTTTATTTTCATTTTCATACTTAAAATTGTCCTGAGATATGTATCAGATCATCCTGTGAAGTCTATAAAATTCTAAAATTATTTTTGACTAAGTAATTTAAGTTTTAAAAAATGTACGCCATGATTTCCCAAAATACGGTATTTATTTTAAAACACGTATAATTGTATGTATTATAAACTTTTATGTAGGTATACAAAACAATAACAAAAAAAAATTAAAAATTATAATGGATGAGAAAATATTATATTTTCCTAATAAACTATATGTAACAAATGCTTCAAAAAAATCTAAAATATTCGACTGTTCTGATAATTCAAATTCTGTTTTTTTTTTTTACTCCACTCTAAAGAATCATGATTAACTTATTATCACACTCAGTAATAATGCCTAACCTGCATGTACAGGTCATCATTATTACCAGTGTTTTAATTTATTAAAATTATTCTCAATATATATGTAACTGAATTAAATTCTTACTGGATTGCTACTACTCGCGGTGAGTAGGTACCATATTGTTTCAGTGCTTCGTCCAGTGACTGCGTGATGTTATTAGCTAGCCATTTGAAAGCTTCGCTGTTCATATCCACATAGTCCTTGGTATATGGTTCCATGATTGTTAAATGTACCCGGAAAATTTCTGTAAACCAATCAAATGATGATTAGCGTCGAAATATTAGATACGAGTTTCAATAATAAAAATATTTTTTATCAGAGACGTGATCGTATTTATTATAATGTTACTTAAAATAACAAACAACATATCATTGGTGTCCATTATAATAAATCTATTGTTTAGGATTACCTTTATATTATATTATTTTCAACAATCTTCATCCAAGAGCATAAAAAAGACAAAATCAGCAGATATGATAACGCAGTAGATCAATACAAATAACAATTGTTATAAGGGATGACAACTAACGTGTAATTTAAGATAAAATGTGCTCATAGAAATACTTTTAATATTATTTGTGAAATGTTTATGTATTAAAAATAGTAATATATACAATATCCTCGCGTTGTATTGTATTTTTTTAAAATATAAATCTTTTGAGGTAAATATTATTCTCTACTTGTCAATTACTTAGGTGCCTACTTTTAGTATAAATATTTAGATAGTAAACTAAATTTTTTTTTTTATCATATTATTTATATTTATTATGAAGTGTTTGTATTCAAGTTGAACTTTAAAAGTAAACAATGGCTCTCGATTTTTTAAAAAAACCTCTTAAATTATGGTTTAATCAAAATTTAATTATTGCTATAACCAAGTGTTGATCTATTATATACTTATTCATTTTGACATATTTCTCAACGATTTTTATGTAATTAAAATCTTAATAAAATTAATACAACATCCATTAGCAATCCTAGTTGTTGCTGAAAAAAAAAATTACATTCATCATAAATATTTTGTGAGATATGTTCACGTTTACATGTTAATAAGACCTTGATGCATAGTTAAGATATTCGTTGTTTTTGTTAATTTTCGTTTTTAAATACAATTTAACTATTAATGTATGATTTTCTATATTAAATTCTTAACAAGCTTTTATAACATTTAGTGATGAATTGTGAATTTTTTTTAGCGAGTCAATGTATTTTTGTTTTATTATATAGTAATATAGTGTCAAAACACTTTTGAGCACATTTGCTGACGATGTCAATGACTTTACTAGTTAATTAAAAGATTATCCATAAAGAATGTGGCTAACAAATTGATTATGTTTGTGAAAGCAATGATTTATTATAATTATAATCCAAAAAAATATTAGCTATCAAAATCGAGATTTAACGCGAAAATCGTTTTTAAATATTGAGCTACTCTACCACCTGGGACAATGAACAGTAATAGGGTTTGAATGCTATGGATCAAATAAAAATGCGTACTTACAACGCGTTGAAATGTTAATTTGTGGATAGGAAATTGTATTTATACCCAAATAAATTTTGCGCTGAGGGCAGTCAATTGAGTAGCTATGACATTGAATATTTATAATTATTTACAATGGTGTTCCTATAGGATATATTACATATACGCTGTATACTTTCAAAATTTATTTGAAAATTCACTGGCGTGTTGCGTATACTCTCGAGTCTAATTTTAGCCTTATTTTGTAGACATTCAGTTTTTCCTTAGACGATAAGTGTATATAAAATAATTATTGACGATACGACGATGTATATACGATGGTATCAATTAATTTAAATTATTTGATTTCTATTTTTGTAAAAAATAAAATTATATACATTTACAGTATTTATTAATATTTACAACTCTTTCCCACAACCACCGTCTAAACTATAAAAACGTCCATATTTACACATTCGTCAGCGTAGTTTACTCTCAACAAAACTGATGGGAACACCACTGGTTATATTTATACATAAGGTTAGGTTGAGATGTACTCTGCTTTGCTTTGGGGGGGAGGGGGTGCTATGTAGCAATACGAAATAGGATTTATATCAATAAATATTATTCGACTATGGTTGTTGACAAAATCGTATAATTTTTAATAATTGAAAACCTACTGATAAAATAATGATGAGTGCGAATCAACTGTTTAAATACAAGTACTATCGGTCAGAATTTCTTGATCCGTAATTCTACCAAAAAAATGTATATTTATGTATTTAATCATGCGTAAACTGAAAAATTGTCTACGAAATAAATACAACCACTCATAAATTGTATCAATAGCAAATTTAACTTTACCCCAAGATAAAAAAAAAATGTAACGTAATTACAGCGAATCTTCCATATAATTAATTTCCATTTAACAGTATATCCTCTTTAACGTTTATTTATTTTTTTTTTTGAGAACCAAAATCATCATTGTTAATCATTGCGTGATACGTTTACGATATTATGACTATTACTATTGATGAAAAAAATTTTTATTCACTTGTGATCTGATTGCCGTCTACTTGTGATTCGAAAAGGCCGGAAGTGGACTTCTGGGTTTCCGTTGAATAGGTGGTCGTATGAGCGGGGGTGGTGATACTGATGGTGGTGTCGGTAGCGATGGTTACGGGGGTATTAGTGGTGGTGGTGGTGATGGTGGTGGTAGTAGTGGTGGTGACGTCGGCGGTCGTGATAACGGATCTGGTCGGGGCAGCCGAGGCAGTGTTCGGAACAAGACTGTTCAGGACGGTACCGCTCGGCACAGTTTTGTCCGATCCTTGTACGATCAGGTTGCTTTCTTCCTTTTCCGGAAACCGTAAGGAATCGTCGGGTTCTGGACCGTCTCCCGATTGATCGCCATCGCCTGACGTCAGACTGTCATCTTCATCGTCCTCGATAGTCGTGTCGCCACGTTTGGGCACGCTGAAGGATTCCGTCATCGGCAACGTCGGGTCCACATCCTCTTCCGTAGCTCTCGTCACCCTGCTGAAAATACGAACAACAATGGTACACATTTTGTAGTTGGTGGCGTGTTTCAACGATTTTCCCGGGATAGGGAGAGGCGGTTAAAATATTTTTAAAAATCAAGTCAGTTAGCAAGTGAACTTTGTAATATTACAATTGATCATCAGTTCATCTTAAAAGAAAGATAACCCGTAAAAACTCTTTTTCCATTAATCTATTTACAACAAGTGACAACATGACATAATATATATATAAACAAAACAGCACACACATAATATAAAAATAAATATTCTCATTCTTTGTTCCTACGTAGGAACAAGTCTTCTATGAATTTCGAATCCAATTTCTGAATATTTTTTTTCCTTATTGATAGTGCAGCTACCAGAAATCACTGAAATCGTTTGTGTTTATCAGCATCTAACTCAGGGGTGGCCAATTTGCGGCTCGCGAGCCATATGTGGCTCTTGTCGTTGTTAGATATGGCTCGCGCTTTATTTATAAAATTAAAATTTACTTATAATATTATTATTTTGGATTTTAATTGTATAAGTTTAAATTTATAAACATAATTTATAATATTATTATATAATAAAATTATATTTATCTAAGTGGCTTGTGAATCTATTCATATTGGCAACCCCTAACAGTTGTTTTTTCTTTTATTGAATGTAAAGGATTACGACGGCATTTGATGATTGCGTTCACCTAGTACTTATTGTTATTCGATTCAGTGGCGTGAAATATTTTACAAAGATGTAACGTGCACTCGGGTAGATACTTAAGTAACACTCGTAAGCATAATATGCACAAGTAGGGGCACAAAATATATAACCATATAATGACATCGTCTACAACCAAATCATTTAGGTGTCGATACATTTTATGTTGTATAGTTACATTAGTTCGGTATAAGTGAAAAAATAACATCGCGGTATTGGATGAACAGGTATATAAATTAGAGTGCGAAAAATGTTCATGAGCTGTATGTGATTTTAATTGTTTCTGTTCGACAGGATATTATTTAACCCGGGACAAAACCAATGAGTGTAAATTCTTAGTATAGATTCCAAGTTTTTTTTTAAAAAAAAAGAAGAACTTTACCTGTGATGTATTCACCGATAAAAATGGATTTCAAGTTATTTATATGTAAATATTTGTAAAATTATAAGGTTTTTGTTTAACCGCGTTGAAAATATTAAAAAAAAAAAATTGTAAAACGCTACATCATAGATAATGTTTTCTTTTAAAAACAAAAGTAAAAAAAAAAAAACTCAACTGTAAATTTAATACTGAATGGTTTCATTTTACGCAATGTAACTTTTAGGTCAAAAACATTTTAAGTTAATGATTATTTTATTAATTGATCAACAGACACGATCACAATCAAGCGTCTCGTACTCTCACATACTCGTATGCGCCCGTACTGCAGACCCTATAGTCGTCTATAATGGCGTGTTAATTTCTGGCACTACTGTTGAGTATCTCGTCCTTTTGAATATCGGTTTCGATCTCATAAAATCTCCTACCGTCATTCATCTTTTGTACTGCCCAGATAAACTTTCAAATTATTATCCTACACTTTTCTTTAAACCGCAAGGCGCACGATTGCGTGCAATGTCGATGTCACCCAAAAATTAAAGATTATACATACCTAACTCTTCAATCATTATAGTTACTGTTATAAATCAAAGTCTTCGTTCTACCATTTTTTTTTCATTTTTTTATGCAACTTTACAGAGTTTAATCAAACACGATAAATTGACGTGACCTTAAAATATAAATTATTAAGGATACATCTACCTACTACAAATATAAACGTCGTTATACTTCACCGCAGAAATCATTTATTATAGTAACTATATAAATGGACTAACATTTTTTTTTTTTTAGCTATATCCAATAATACATAAGTGCCTACGGCCAACATAAAACACAGAATTTGATCGAAAAATAAAACACGTAAACCAGTGGTTGGCTCAGATGGGCTGAAATGGGTCTACGCGGCAAAGGTGTTCGGCAATTAATCTATAACTTATGGTTTTGGCATGACATGAATATATTTAGGGTATCCAGCGCAGAAAAAAAAACGTCTCTTCAAAAATCATAAAACATTCAATTTTGGGATTCGTAACTGACAATTAAATTATGATTTTCGTGATTGTAATTCATGTCTTACCCATGGCATGCATTTTTTCTTTACGTATATAATAATGACATGAAACAGTCATTTAAATTTAGATTTAAGAACTATACGAAAATAACCCTGAGCATACGCGGTATGAAAATTTAGTACTATCATTATGTCATTAATTGTATTTGTTGTTACAGATCGAACAAAACAATTCGTCATCACGTCTGCGTGTGGCTGCAGCGCTGGCGAACAAGGGGCGTTGTTACGACACCAAATAGTGATTTATAAACGTCACTCAAACATAATATTACATCATGGAACAGCACATCGCGCACAGGACGGTTACAGAAATAACTCCACAGGCAGTCATCAAAAAATGTTTGTTACATTTTCTACGCACAAAAAGAAAACAACAAAAAAAAAAAAAAAGATAACCATGGGCGGGACTCAGGTCTTTAAACTCTACGCGTGCATAATATGTTCAACACAGATTTCAGAAACTGAATAGTGGTTTTCCATATTGGTCAGTAACACAAATTATTTTTTTTGTTATACAATCGTTATGCTTGTAAGGTAATATTTAAGCCGACAATAATAACAATACATTTTAGACGATACAATGTCCTGATAATCTTAGGTACCTGTTGAAATCCTTTATTAGTGTCCATGGACATAATATTATCTCTTACAGTATTAAATGTTCTTCGTTCGAACATTTCTACCTCGGCGTTCAGGGCGTGCAGTAGAATAAATTACGCCGGTTCTCCAAGCAAACGGGAAACAAGGGACGAAATAGTCTTGTGGTTCCCATAAAACTTTTAGACATATAACTGCTTGTGAGAAAATGTGCAAATCTATGTGTCACGATCACGATGACAGTCAGTCACCAGAAATGCAAGGTTTTTACACATAGCGTGCCGTAATTACGAGGGTAGGGAAGAGAAGGAGTGAGAGAAAGGGTCCGGGTCTTGACCTTTCCTGGAGGTTAAAAAAGTATACTTACGGCTGAGGTAAAAGGCATTATAATTTATAATAATGTTACCTTTATGTTTATAAGATTGCAGTACAGAAAAAATCAAGGGATCGGGCTCAAAAGTCATAAATGACTTCGTGTACGAACAGAAAACATTTGTTTATATTTTATTCTATACTATTATAGTATTTACTTTGCATACATGTTTACATTATGTATTACGCCATAACTTGTGATCATATCCTAGTAATTGTTGACAATTCTTGTTGTTGTTAAGTATTGTTGAATATTTATTAAAACTTAATAAAACTATGGTTAATGCGGCGGAGAGTGTATGTGAGAAATGAAGAACTTTACGATGTAATAAATTCTACAAATACAACAATTTGCCATAGAGGTAGCAACCATGATAGTTAAAATTAAATCAAAATTATCCTGTTGTAATAAATAATTATTTATTTATATAATATTTTTATAGTATTGAAATATTTATCATTATTGCTCTACTTTTTTAGAAACTAACGTCAATTGATAGTCATTTATGGCTATTCCTTGCTAAATCAGGCATTGTTATTGTTGACTAGCCATTGTTAACATTAACTAATTATCATCTTTTCCGGTAAAATATATACCAAAAACCGTCTCTGGAGACGATTCGTATAAGGCTCATAACAAGGTAAATTAACGATCCTATTACGGTACGGTGAGAACATAATATACACTTACACGATGGTTTGAAATCAGAACGTATTAAAAGTACTGAAAACTAAAATGTTGTTTATTATGACACCGTGTCAGGTAAAAGTGTTAAAATACTCGTAATGACAAAATAATAATATTTTTACAGTCTCGCAAAATAATTAAAATATCCATAAAATATGCATTATTTTAATAAAAGTAAAATATTAAAAAAAAAATTATAGGTAATAAAATACGAATAATTATTAATATTTTCTTATGGTAAGTTTAAAAAACAAAAATATGAGCCACATAATATGTTGTGAAATGACAAAATGGTTTGAGTAATCTTATTTTATTCAAAACATATATTGTTTTGGATCACTTTACCCCTTACGTATGTCAAAATGTATTATTTAACTATTTGTAAAATGCTTATTTGAATCAAATCAGTAAAGAAAAAGAACTTTGTTTTAAAATGTCAATACTTTTTTCAAACCAATATAATTTCAAAGATGTTTTACGAAAAAAAGTTAAAATTTGTAAATATTTATATACTACTCAGTAAAAAATTCTAAATCTTTTATAAATAATACCAGTTATAAAGAAGGATTCAATTATTCGCTTTGAATCTAAAAAAAAAAAAATACAAATCAATTTAAAACTATTGGAACGGCGTAAACTATAGGCAATTTAGCACCATATATGTAAATGTTAGCAGAAATATTCTTATGTTAACAGGAAAAATTATGAGATTTGTAAGGAGATAAGAAATAATCTAAATAGACGTAAATATTTTATATGACTCAGCCTAATATGTTAATAATAAATATTTGTGTGAAACAGGCAACTATAAATATTTATATCTTCTTGGATTTGTTTAATAAATGTATTTTATTAATATTCAATTTGTTTGAACACAAAAAAACCTGTATATTGTTTTTATACATACTTCTATTTGAAAATCAACACGTTGTAATCAGATGCTTATCACGAGGATATATTATTTCTGGGCGCGAAACACGGGTATGAAAACCCGAATGTTTTTGGCGTTCGAAATTTAGTGCTACCGGAAATTAAGGATATTCCGTTGACGTGGAGGATCAAAACTATATATTATGAATAATATATTTGAGTAATAAACAATATTGTTTAATACGTAAAAATAACCGACGTTAGTTTTTTTGGACGTTTCGCGTATAGTCGAAGTGTACACGACCCCAAAAGTGGATTATGGTGGAAAAATTTGACCGATGTCAATTGGTCAGGGATAACATAGACGAGTTGGTCGAGAAATACCCGGGTGACGAATCAGAGCTACAATAGTAGTGAAGTCTTTTGGAGCCATTCAATGGTCATAAGTTCTACAAATAATAACAATCAAGCAACACCCGTATTATGTATAATACGCAGAAAAGAAGATTAAGTCAAGTTATGATTAATGAACTACGATCCCACGATGAAATGTGAATGTCTGCTCTAAAACAGAATACACCACAATATTTCATTGTATTAATATTTCACAATTTCAAGAAGGTTAAAAAATCCTTTATTATTGTAAGAGTTATTTCGGCCAACTAGACCTAGATTTCTAAATTTTTTTATCGGTGCTATCTATTCTGAATACTCGAATGATTGATGATCAATTAAAGTCTTGTGAACTGTTATTATTCACCATTCAAAACTGTCAATGTTAAGTATACTCAGATATTAATTTCATTTCATTTTTTTTTTTTTTTTTTTGTACAACGTTAATTAATAAATATTATAACAAAGTTATCTATATACATTATACAACATATTATTCAATAACGTTCTAATGACTACCAACCGAATTAGCATAATTTTTTTTTGTCAAATAACATCAGCATCTATAAAAAATGAATTATACAAATGATACGAAAATTATTTTTTTATGATCAATACAGTTACATCATTGATGAATTATAAAATAAGTACAACAGTTTATTTAATCAATGGCCATGTGAATGATCGTTTTTTGTAACATTTTTAAACAGAATTTGATGTCATCTGTGATCAATTTTCACCTTGAATTCCTTTTTAACAAGTATCTAATTAGAATATATAGACGAAATTATTGGTTTGCTAAAAAGTAAATTAAAAAAAATATTTACAACGAATAAAAAAAAAATTAAAAACAATCATCAGATCCGTAAATCCAATGAGTTTGTCCGTAATTTTAATTATACAACACATATTCATTGCTGTGTCGCCCGTCGCTGCGTTCACACGTATCAGGCTCATTAACATTACCACTAAAGTTATGCTTTGTTACGGTAAAAACAAAATAAAATTGTTTTCATTTAAATCGAAAGTTGTGTAATTGTATAAAAACGGATCGTAGTGCCTCGCAACAAAAATCAATCTAAACACAACCTCTCAACACCTTCATTGTCTCCGAAAGCCGGTGGAAAAAAATATGTTTTCTCTAAACGTAAACACCCAACTCTTTGAGGACGTAGTTCCGTCACTTGACATGTTTAGCGCCCTTCTTCGGGCACTGATAAGCCTCCTACCCAAAACGAGATCTTGGTCGACTAGAACTCTACACCTGGCAGCAATCTTAATGGTAAGTAACCACTTGTATGTATTAAAAAAGTTTCCAGCTTTCACATGATAGAACGCGATCGTAGCACTCGTTTGGTTTTACACTCTTGATTTCAAAATATTTCTCAAACACCGAAGCATAAAAATACAGTCTGCATAAAAAAAAAAAAACTTGGTCTACCTCATGAGTTCAGATTTATCGTTCTACACATTTGCACTCGTCTAAGCAAAGTGACAATTCGTCATGTGCATCCATGGAAGCGGTCCTAAGTGGATAGAGTTTTACTGTTCGAATCGTTTGAAATATTCTGAATAGGATTAGCAAATTGCCCGTGTTAATCTTTTACTCTTTTGACAAGTCCGTCGTCTGACTGAGCGATTTGGGTGCATGTTTTCGAAAATCAAGCTTTATAATGCCAAGTTTTAGAATGACAATATTTAAAAAATCTATATTTTAGAATACGAAACTTTTAAAAAATTTGTGTTTTAGAAAAATGTTAAATGGTGTTTTAGAATATAAAATATTTTTGATCAGGAAGACAGAAAATATAAAAAATACATAACATTTATAAATATAATACTTTGTTGCACAATAATTGTTATCAAGATTTTATTTTATTGATATTGCCCAATTATCATCGTAGAATTATGATAGAGTTATATCTATATATATAAAAATCTCGTGTCACATTGTTTGTGACCTTACTCATCCAAAACGGCTAAACCGATTTTAATGAAATTCTGTATATACTTTTAGTATGTCTGCGAATAGGTTTTTATCTATTTTTTATACTCCTAAGTGCTATTGTTTAATAAATCGTAGTTTAATTTAATAATTTTTAACCCAGTCGATAACTGCGCGATTGAAAATGAATTATTAAATGATACTATTAAAACACTATAAATTTTATTTTTGGTATTAAATGACGGATATTGCATAAATATTAAACAACAAGATCCCGCAACGGGTGCCAAAACAAACAAGAATATTAGTTCGAAGGATTATTATGCATATCGGTTAATATTTAGATGCGATCAGAACAACTTTATTGTACAATGTATGAGTTTTGTTATGAGTTTCATGGTCAACATGTATGTAAAGATAGAGAACGAACGATTACGATATTTGCAATTCAATCAAAAAAAGCTGCGTGTGGATGATTCTCAAAACAATTGTTAGATATCAATTTCGCGAGATGGAAACGAAATGGTATTTCCATTAGTGTTTACATTAATGACTGGCAAAGATGAAGATTTATACAATATGTCATTTTCTAATTTAAATCAATTTTCTTAAGAAAATAAAATATTTTTTAAAGAAAATAATAATTTGGAAATAATAATCGATTTCGAACAGACAGCGAATAATGCAATCAATACCGTATTTCTGTTTGCAATCCATTCGGCATGTTTTTTCCATTTACAACAGTTGATATCTGGTAAAATCCAAGCATTGGGTTTGGTTACAAAGTACCAAAATGTGCCCGTAAAATTGCAAGTTTAGCATTTTTGCCCCCGGAGAAAATGAAGGAAGCGTGGGGTATTTTGAAATCTAAATTTGATGACGATGAAATTGATCTAGTTACATATTTTGAAGAAAACTACGTGGTTGGAAAAATTAGAAGAAAGTTTAGAAAAAAAGAAGCAACGTGTTGCGACGAACCATGTTTTCCAATTAATATGTGGTCAGTATATAATCGAACTGTGAACGAAATGCCAAGAACATCCAATCTAGCAGAAGGTTGGCGCAACAAAATACATCGTTTATTATCAACTCATCCTGGTATACATTCAATTATCTCCAAAATTCAAAAAGAACCATATGAAACTGAAGCAACAATCGAACTGTTGATTTCAAATAAAGTATTCAAGAAAAGAAAATACAACGAAACACGGAATAATATCTTATTGCAAATATGTAAACGAATAGTTGATGATTCTAATTATAATTTAGATGAATTTATGAAAGCTATTGCTAATAATCTTAAGTATTAAAAATTAATATATTTATTTTTTATTATAAAAGAATTATTAGAAAAGATTTTATATGCGAGTAAACAGCATAAAAAATAAAAATATTTCTAAAAGTTTTATTTTCTAAAACACAGTGTTTCTAAAACTTGATATTCTAAAACCCAACATTCTAAAATATGACTTTCTAAAACCTGTCTCAATATCAACTGAGCAGCCTCGTTTAAATTCTAAAATATTAAGTCCACATTCCGTTAAATAATCGATCAAATCGAAAATGTGTAAAAATGCATGATTTACCAGAAACACATTTTCCTGGGTACATACCGTTAACCGTAGAGACTTATCGTCTTAAAATGAGGCTATTGTTTTAGATTATGACAAGAAAATGCTCTCGGTTCAAACGAATACGAATCAATCGAGAAATACACACTCTACGTGCTCTGTCAGCTAAGAATCTAGACTCTCACGCCTGTCCAAGAACAAAAACATATGTAGAAGCAGCAACAAATGAAATCACCTTTTGGTAATTATTTCGATAATGTTAACCTAATTTGTTTTTAGTTTTAACTCTCTAATTTTCCATTGAATAATCTTAAATATGTACGAGAAACTTTTTATGAAATTTTCAAGATTCTAAGTCAAACAGAAATCGTTTTATCGATATTTTTGAAAAAAATTAAGATAACATGACATATTCTATGACTTATAAAAAGCTTTAAGAAAACAAAAAATTTTTAAAAATTATTCCATATAAAACAAACCGTCATATAAAGGTCTTGTGAAAATTTCAAATTTCTACGACTTTTATTTTTCGGATCACGATAAAAACGAATATTTGAAAACTCTATGACGTAAATGTTGCCGTTTTTTAAATTGTAATTTTTTGAAATTATTTTGAAAACTGTTAAGAATTTGTAAAACTATTCATTTAAAAGTATCAACAAGATAACATTTCCTATAAGATCAATGTAATATGGTTAACCTTGAAAACAGCTAGATGAAAAAACCAAATTTACCATAAATGTAATATCATAAACGGTTTTTACACGAATCATTAGACTTTTTCCAATTTCCTTTTTTCATATTTATACTACACATAAAAATATTATCGATTTAAAATACTATCCATGTTATTTTCCTAATCTTAGTTAAGCATTATGACCTTTTAATAGTTGTTTAGTGCCTGAAAAAGTTTTTACAGGTAAAAGACGTTTCCGTAAAAACCAATATGTTCCATTCAAGCAATTAAGTACTCGTAAAATATACACGATGAAAAACACTCAATTTAATCCCATCACCAACTCCAAAACTGGTAGGTGGTAAAGTTGCACATGGACAAACAAAAATAAACTATCTTAACTGTACATTATTCGTCAAAATGTAAATAACATCGAGGTGTCATTATGTTATTATGTATTTATATTAGATAAAATTAATTTTCAAAAAAATTGTCAAAATATTAATAATTCTCTTGGTTCAACAAACGATAACTCAAGTATTATGTTTTACATTGTTTTTAATAATTATTTATCTGTCGAGTTACCTTAAAACGACGGTGTCAGAACTAGACGAATGTGCTGTAGCCTCAGTAACAGTTGTAACAGTTTCGTCGTTGCCTAAGAATGACCATAACGATCGTTTGATCCGCCCCAATGAACCGTGCACATAACTCAACAATCCAGACGACGATTGATCAGTGAATTTTAAATCGCCTAAGATGTTTGGCGCTTGGTCTTCCTCGAACACTAAATCATTATCCGTCTAAAATATCAAATTGATACAATATATTAGTTAAGCGAATCCTATTATATTATATTTTCGTAGTACTTAAAAATTAACGTATTGCACATTATACATCACTATATTTAGATATCGCATTTCAATATGTGGGAGTTAAAATTATTATTTTCAGTCCACGTCAACACTCTAGTTGGAAGAAACGGAACCTTTAAAGCCACAACGCACAACCACTAGATTGCGCTAACTTTTGCAGCAACAAAAATAACGTTATTACTGAACTTTTGTAGATTAACACAATTTTCTGTTATTATACATATTATTATTATCTTTGTATTTCATTATTTTACCATTTACTTAAGGTAGACTGATTGCTTTCAATATATCTTTGGTTCTTAAGAGAATATTTATTTATAATGTCTTAAATTATATAAGAAGTTTTCATTTGAATAGATAATATTATTTGATCGGTATCCAGTATAAATATATATTAAGGATATAAGTTTTGGGATTCATATCACTGTAACTTGATTTTTGACAATTTTTAAATCTGTTTTCAATAAATTTTATTTTATTTTCATAGCATGACGGCACATCCTCCAAACTAAACAACGTATATAAACACGTACATATAACTAATTTGTTATACCAATAAAGAAAGTGGGTTATTGGCTAAACTCATATAGTTTGATTTAATGACTTATTCCTAGAAGAATTAATGTTACATACGACGGGTGATGATAGTAAATACATGTGACGGACATGAAAGGATGAAATTTAAAAGTTTATTAGTAATAATGGTTCAGGAGAGTCTATAACAATTTAATTATTTCCTTCGGTAATAATACGCACACACATATATATACGTGTGTGTGTGTGTGTGTGTGTGTGTGTGTGTGTGTGTGTGTGTGTG